>NW_007734153.1:29300-47949 GCF_000696425.1 Galeopterus variegatus | reverse complement strand
GGGCGGGAGCGGGGACGAGGGCGGCGGCTGAGGCGGGGAGCCCCCCTAACGGCGAGCGGGAGGAGAGCGGAGGGCGGAGGGCGGGCGGCTACCGGGCCGGACGTGACGTGCGTGGGAGGGGGCGGGGTGGGCCGCGGGCGGGGGGAGGGGCGAGTGCGCCTCCCGGGCAACCCAGGCTCCCCCGCGTCACCAGGCCGCATCCCCAGAGTCTGCGAGCTTAAGAACCGCCGTTCTGGGCCTGCCCGGTGGCGTACTGGAGAGTGCGCCGTTTGGGAGCCCGGCGGTACTCCCGCCGAGGGTTCGGATCACATGTGGAGACCGGTTCCTGCTCACTGGCTGAGCACGGTGGGGGCGCAACACCGAGGGTTGCGATTCCGTTGCCGGTCAGTAAAAAAAACAAAAAGGGGGAAAAAAAAAAGAACCGCCGTTCTTCCCCTACCCCAAATTTGGGTTCCTGAGCTAGCGTGTGAGAAGTCAGGCGGGGGCCCTGGAGAGAGGACGTAGGAGGAATAAAGGGAAAATCCAGAGGACTGAGGTCGCTCCTGGTCTCTGCGTAGGAGGCCATACCCGCATAACCCCTGCAGAAGGCCACAAAAACCCCTGGCGCTCTTATCCAGTTGAAGAGCACGGAGACCTTAGCAGAAAACGGCCGGGACGGGCCTAAGCGGTGACTCATGTTCCCATTCACAGCAGTGTAGGATAGATCAGGGACCATGGGGCTGCACCTGCGCGCTGTCCGCCCCCTACCCTTCCCTTTCGGCTAAGGACCTGACCTAGACTCCAGAGAGAACATTGATGCTCTGGTGCTGACAGGGTCTGGGAATGTGGAAGTCAATAGGGTGCGTGCTCACAAGGGACTTCATATACTACGGAGGAACTTCGGAAATAGAGCTGAAACAAGGCAGAATGAGGAGCTTTCTGAGCCCAAGAGTCTGTACTTGCTTAGCTGCCCGGACCAACCCTGCAGCGCCCTCCCACTCACAGGGGTATAAATATTCAACCAATCTCCTCTTCCCTTTAACCTAAAAGCTTTGAGATCGTCCGTGTAGACTCCTTGACAGCAAATACGAACCACCACAATTCAGTTGTCCCCTACCTGCCTGAGCTGGAAGTCAGTAACCTGGAAAATGTAAAACAAGAACTTAGAACAAAATTCTTAAAAAATAAAAAGTCACCGTATGAGATGATCTGTAAATGTGTTACAGAGGTCAGGATGGCTCCCAAATTTCATCAGAGAGACTAAAATAAATTATCTGTAACCTAAGTGTCACATGCCCAGTTGATGCTGTCATAACAGAAGGGTGGCGTCCACAAAGAGTCTAGAACCAGCAGGATCTGAATAATAGTGTATTGTGGGGCTCCCGCTCGGTCCAGGAGAAAGGTGACTGATTCTAATCACCGAAACCAATACTCCTGTACCGGCCAGCCGCAAAGAAGGAAAAAAAAAAGCCAATACCCCTTAACTTTTAATTAAGTTAAAAATCTTAATTTAGATTCAGCCACTCATTCAGCAGATACTTAATGAGTGCTTACTATGTTCTAGTTTCGTAGGATACATCAGCAGATAAAATTCATCCTTCATGGAGTTTATATTCTAGCAAACTTAAATTCTAGATTTAAGTTTGAAGAACATACAAAGGCCCATGTGCTGATTCTGAACTTAGTGAGTAGTTCCATAACTCAAGGGGTCTCTAGATTAAATTAGCGCACCCAGTAAGAAGCGATTGTCCAAGATATGTGACTGAGGCTAGTTATACTGGTTATATGCCTTTTGTCAATAAATTCACATCCTGGTTTATAAATTAGCTTCTGTTCATTGTATTGAATTATGAAGTAGTTTTATCCAAAATAATTTCTTACAGCCTGATTAAACTTGAAGGAAGTGAAAGGTGTTACCAAATTTGCCAAACTGAAGATCAGACAGAGCCTGCTTTCATAGCAACCCAATCATAATGCATCCTGTGTATTTAGCTTTGCATCTCTCTTTAAACATCTTAAATGGAAGCTTTACCTGTGATTACATGCTTGGAGAACAGAGGCATCATGGTTGCTTCAAAAGTTTAATCATAAGGAAGAAAAAATGAGAGTAAATCCAAGAGAGTAAAAACCCTTCTGAACCTCCCCTCCTCTGCAACATAGGCTCTTGTTGACATAATTGACTGTAATAGGTACTTTGCTCTGAGTGTGAAACCCAAGATGTAAGCTCCCAGAAGGCAGGGACTCCCTTGCACTCACATGCCCTACTCACAAAGTATGGGCTCTCAAAAAATAAATGAATTGATTCACTGACCATTTTCTCTCTGTAATTCTCCAGAACATATCCGTGGAAGATATTATCTACATCCTACTTGATAATATGGAACGAGTATATTCAACATGCAGGGCTCATTTGGGTATAATTTTTAAAACAAAACAAAAACCCTTATTTTTGTCTTTCACTGTCCCTTTCTACCTGTGCAGTGGGAATAGATCTGTCATGTACCTATTTGAAAACTCTGTCAGGTTCCATGAGTTCTGTGATAGAAAGTCCTATGGTCAGAAAAAAAGTAAAAGTAAAAAAATAAAAAGTCCTATGGTCATTGATTCACAAAGAGTGGAACCTTTTTCTTTTCAGCTGGGACACCTGGGTCACTGCTTGCCCTGGAAGGGGAAACATAGTCATCTCTAACCCTGCCTGGTGTTTCTCCTCTCTTAGCTTATTAACCAGAGCCTAAGGGAGGGGGAGAGAGGAAAATAAAGGGGAACAGGAAAGTTCTTAACTTTTACCTCCCTGTGATGGCCTAACACTCCCTGGGTTTGGTAGATGTTTCAGAGACTAGCACCATCCCCCTTTGCTGATGGTTTCTCACCCATAATTCCCTTGATCTGAGCAGAAGCACTCTATTCTGGCAGTTCTTCACTCCCTCATTCAGTCCCTAGGAATCTATCTGGTGGTCCACCTCCAACTACGTGTCTGTTGAAAACTGTTCGTCTCTATAGGGGTCTTCTCAGGCAGGATCTAAGCTAGCTCTTACTCTGGTCCATTCACAAGTGGCCCTAGGGCCACCCCTTATTGTTGTACAAAGTTGTACACTCTGTACCTTAGGGGGTGCCATTCACATCATCATCCACATAGATATTTGTATACAGTATTTATTTTGACAGTTTTCCAGCAGGTGGCAGTAAAGTGTTTGGTCCAAGCTAAATTTGTATGACTGTTTTCCAATAGATGGAATTGAAGTGTCTGGACAAAGGAGAGTCAAAAACAGCATTTCAGATAGCTCTTTGGCCAGGATAAGAAGTGATTGGTAGGGACCAGCCTATGGCTCACTCAGGAGAGTGTGGTGCTGACAACACCAAGGCCACGGGTTCGGATCCTATATAGAGATGGCCGGTTAGCTCACTGGCTGAGCGTGGTGCTGACAACACCAAGCCAAGGGTTGAGATCCCCTTACCGGTCATCTTTTAAATAAATAAATAAATAAATAAATAAATTTGTATGACTGTTTTCCAACAGATGGAATTGAAGTGTCTGGACAAAGGAGAGTCAAAAACAGCATTTCAGATAGCTCTTTGGCCAGGATAAGAAGTGATTGGTAGGGACCAGCCTATGGCTCACTCAGGAGAGTGTGGTGCTGACAACACCAAGGCCACGGGTTCGGATCCTATATAGAGATGGCCGGTTAGCTCACTGGCTGAGCGTGGTGCTGACAACACCAAGGCCACGGGTTCGGATCCTATATAGAGATGGCCGGTTAGCTCACTGGCTGAGCGTGGTGCTGACAACACCAAGGCCACGGGTTCGGATCCTATATAGAGATGGCCGGTTAGCTCACTGGCTGAGCGTGGTGCTGACAACACCAAGGCCACGGGTTCGGATCCTATATAGAGATGGCCGGTTAGCTCACTGGCTGAGCGTGGTGCTGACAACACCAAGACAAGGGTTAAGATCCCCTTACTGGTCATCTTTTAAAAAAAATTTTTTTTTAAAGTGATTGGTATAGGCCATGCCTGTGTGTTTCTAAGAAACCCTCTGGAGGTGAGGTCATACCAGGAAAATTATTACTTGAGATGGGATTTTTTTAGTTATTTCTTTGCAAGATGACTTTTAAGGCTAAGGTAACAAGCATTCTACCCAACTTATCTGAACAGAAGCTTTATGCCTCTCAGAAGTAAGATCATGAGTCAAATCACTGTAGAAAGAATATATACGGGTATTTTCTGTAACCTGGACCATGCGCTAGACTCCAGGGAGGACATATTTGCTTCCCCAACATCACCAGCATCACTAGGATGAGACTAGAAGTCCAGGAGTAGCGCACTGTCTCTGTAGTAACTTTACAACTCATGCCCTCATTATTCAGAGAGAATGTAAATGAAATTCTTCCCTCCTTTACATTAGTTTGATTGAATCCAGCTCTTCCAGATGTAGCAGGAAGTTGAGTCCATCTCTTGTGCCATCAATAGGGAAAATTTCCTTAATCAAGTGTCCTCCTTACCCTTACCAAACTCACTTCTGGCCAAGGCTATTTGAGTACTAAGATATGGATCAACTGTTGTTCAGTGAAGGCTACCATTATCTTTTTAAAGACAATGTTAATAAGAAACTGGAGCCACAGTAGCTAGCAAGAACCAAAAAGACATATTCCGTCCCTCCCAATTCTATCACTTAAAAAGCAAAATAGATACAACAAACATTTAATACTTGTGTATGTTGAACTTGGAATAAGAAAACCTGCATTTGAGTTCTAACGCTGTTATTACTAGCCTTACGACTCTCTCATCAAGTTACTTAACCTCATTGTACCTTAGAGTCCCTATTGGTGAAATAGGAAAACTAATACTTAAACAAATTGGAATGCACAACAGTGTTTTATAAGTCCTATACTACAATTTTTTCACTTCCCTCTCCTGTACTGCTTTAAGAGGCCTAAAGAAGTCTCTGGAAATATTTTGCTTCCATATCTGGATTTTTATTGCTAGAGAAGAGGCCCCATGTGGAAATATTTCTTGGCAGAACTTGCCAAATACTTGTCCATTTGCTTTTCAATGAAAACCAGAAGCCACTAAGAACCCCCAAACTCTTCGTGATGTTCTTAAGATCTTCTGAACCTTGTGCATTACAATAAATATAAGCACAACTCTTCCCTAATTTTTTATCTTTGGTGGCTGGCTGGTTCAGGGATCCCAACCCATGACCTTAGCATATATAAGGCTGCACTCTACCCAACTGACCTAACCAGCCAGCCCCTCTTCCCTAATTAGAAGCATGTTTAAACCGCCTGCTTATCAAATAAGACATGAGTGTAGACAAGCATGGGAAAACATATGCAGTTTTGTGTGCAGGGAGAAAACTACTGCATATAGGGAGATGAAGGTGTAACTACTCTGATTCTCTCACAGTAGTAAAATGCTATCAAATTCAACCAAACTTGACTACTTAATTTTCTCTTTTTTTTTGAAGTACTCATCTCTCCTGGGAAGAAAGAAAGGACTAAAAGCCCATGAAATTTAAATGCTCTGATAAAGGAGAAGCAACTCACCATTAGAAAGTGGTATTGCTGGCTCTTCTGAAAATGCAGTGGAAGTCTATCTGTGCCACTTTGCCCAGGACCATTATGCCAGTGTGTAAGAATGCATGTTCTTCATAAACAGAAAAATATTACTAGCTGCAAAGAGAAGAAACTGTTCCAGGGTGTACAAATCCCACGCCAGCATCCAAAATAATGGGAAATACTGTTCTGATTTTAGCAACCCAAAGTAACCTTTGCGCCATTTATTTATTCAACATATAATTCTTGAGCAACTATTATGGGCCAGGCCCTGTACTAGGGCATATAATCCTGATCTCTGCTCTGTAAAAGCTTCATCTTATATATCTCTGGAATAGGATGTTTTGGAACAGAACCAAAGTTAATGTGGATTTCAGCTTCTGTGTTCATTTATACAGCCATTGGTGCCAATCACATTCAGTTTGGGGAGCTGGAACAATTAACAGTAACGCTCATCTTTGCCAAGTACACATTTTTTGGCCTGATAACTTGGAATTCAGTGTATGACAATAATGTAAGCTAATGTGATCATCAGCTATAAGACTAATTTGTTTTGGTTTCTTGATTAAATTCTTATAATCAGCTAGGGGGTTTTTTTGACAATCAGAACTTTTATTGTTAAACATAAATAAACAACAAAGATTAGATATTCCTTTCTCTTCCCTCTATCTGTATCTGTGTAGGGGAAAGAAAAAGTGCTCAGGGATTCAATGAGATTATGACCTTCACAAAACCATGAACCTTCTGCTACCCCTTTAGCCAGAAGTACAGGCAGAAGAGTCTCGCCATGGGGCCGGCCCAGTGGCGCACTGCTACAGTGCGCCACTTGGGAGCGCGGCGGCGCTCCCGTCCAGGGTTCGGATCCCACATACAAACCGGCCGCTCACTGGCTGAGCGAGGTGCGGGCGCAACACCGAGGGCTGCGATCCCGTTGCCGGTCCCGGTCCGGTACGGGCGTGACACTGAGGGTTGCGATCCGTTGCCGGTCACGAAAAAAGACAAAAAGGGAAAAGAAAAAAAAAAAACAACAAAGAAGAGTCTCGCCATTCTGTGTATTCTACCTCTTTAGAGATCTTAGGCCTTTGGCCCTTCCTTCCATTTGACCAGCCAGCCTTCTCCTCACAGACCTTTCATTCAACCACACCTTCTGTGGCTAACTTGGCACCTCAATAGTTTGCATATTGCAGTCTAACTACAGCCATGTTTTTGCCAAACATATACACCTGACTGCTCTTTTCAACTAAAGACAAAGGTATAATTATTTGCAGAAGCATTTAATGTTTTCTCAATCCCCAAGCTCATCAGCAGAGATGCTCTGAAGCCTGAAGGCTCTAATTAAGGCTTTCATAGTAGGGAGAACCCAAGCTGTGTACACAAAAGAAAAGTGTTTTAGTTACTATGCATATATCTTATCCTTTTTATAGTATGGCAATGTTTGTATCCTAAATAAGTATCTTGCTGAAAACAGGTACTGTAAAAATAGTCACTGAAAAAAGAAATGGCCCATAGTTTAACCATATCTGTTGCTTTTTAATAATGTTTTGTTTTTTTTTTTTTTCTTCTTGTTTGTTTTATGGGTATTGTTTCCTCCACCTGGAAACACTTTGATAGTAATTATTCATCACACAAAAAAAATATTTATTGAGTTCTTACTATGTGCCAAGTACTATGCTAAGTGCTAGAGACACAGCACAGAACACATTAGACATGATTCTTGCCTTGTGGTGAACACAGTGTGATTATGATCATGGTATGGCAAACCCCCACTTATTGTTCAATAAACCTAAGTTCAGCTTAAGTGTCTTCAGTATCACTTTACCTGGGAAGCCTTGTGTGACCTTATCTAGGTTGACTAAGGCATCTCTATTCTGTAGGCCCCTGGCATATTGCCCATATATCAGATTGGTGACCTCCCCAGAACTAGGACCCCTCAAGGGCTACCTTACCTACAGAGGGAGAGGGTAAGGATACCTGATGCTCTCCTCCTTAACTGTGTATAGAGTTGAAAAAGAGAAAAAGGGTATCTTAAAGTTAGGCACCAAGAAAAGACAAATTAATCTTTAAAGAAATAATTTGGCCAACAAATGACCTTTCAAATAGTAACAGTGGAAGCCAGAAGATATTGGAATGGTTAAGAAAAATTACCATCAATCTCAAATTCTATACTCAGTGAAACTACACTTTAAGGAGGAGAATAAAATAAAAACATTTTTTCAGACAAACAATATAAGATTTGAAAAATCAGATAAAGTTCAGATTTTTAAAAAGAGAGAATTTACTACTAATAGATATTCATTATAGGAAATGCCAGGAGGCTGGCCAGTTTACATTAGTTTGATTGAATCAGCTACCAAAAATAAATAAATAATTAAAGGAAATGCCAAAGGATGTACATCTGGCAAAAAAAAAAAAAGGAAAGTAATCCCAGAAAGAAGATCCAAAATGCAAGAAGTAATGTTGAACAAAGAAAATTGTAAACATGCTGTAAATCTAAACAATGGAAAAGAAATTTTAAAGACAGGACAAATAGTAAATTATTAGATAGCAGAAATAAATCTAAATATGTGAGTAATTACAATCAGTGTAAATATATTAACCCTTCAATTAAAGGTAAAAAAAAAAGTTAAAGTGAATTTTTAAAATGCAGCTAAATGCTAAGATTAAAAGCAAATATATATATATATATATATATATATATATATATATCAGACTAGTTTAATTTACACATATGTCATCAATGTTACTCATAGTCAATGGAAAAGTGTACATATAGGCACCAAAAGACATATACAAAACTATGCATAGCTGCATATTTTATAATGGAGAAAAAACTGGATACTCAATTAGCTATCAATGATAGAATGATGAATGATTAATAAATTCTGGTATATTTCTATCACATAATACTATACAACAATGAAAATTAACAAAACTATAGCTACAAGCAACAATGTGATGATTCACACAAAAATAATTTAAATGAAAGAAACTAGACACATACTAAAATCAAACACATACTTTATGATTCCATTTAAAAAACATTCCTATAGCAGGGAACACTAAACTATGATTTAGAAGTCAGGATTGTGGTTAAGGAAGGAAGCCTTTTTTTGCAAAGGAAGGAATCAGTGATTGGGAGAGGTCTTGAAGGGAGATTCTGTCTCTTAACCTAGGTGAACATTGCATGGATGTGTTCACTTAGGGACAATTCAGTGAGCTATACTCTTGTGATTTGAATACTTCTCTGTATATATTTTATATTTCAAAAATTTTAAACATAGGGCTGGCTGGTTAGCTGAGTTGGTTAGAGCATGGTGTTGATAACACCAAGGTCAAGAGTTTGGATCTCTGTACAGGCCAGCCACCAAAAAAATAAAAATAAACAATAAAGAAGACAACATGAGGGCTGGCCCGGTGGCGCACTGCTACAGTGTGCCACTTGGGAGTGCAGCGGCGCTCCCGCCAAGGGTTCAGATCCCACGTACAGACCGGCCGCTCACTGGCTGAGCAAGGTGTGGGCGCAACACCAAGGGTTGCGATCCCGTTGTTGGTCCCGGTCCGGTACGGGCGCGACACTGAGGGTTGCGATCCGTTGCCGGTCACGAAAAAAGACAAAAAGGAAAAAAAAAAAAGAAGACAACATGAAATTGCAAAAACAAACTTTTTTATAGGGATTGTGCATAAGAGGAAATCCAAATGGCCAATAAATGAAAATACTCAACAATGTTAATAATCAGGGAAAAGCAAACTAAAAAATGAAACTATAAATCTACCATAATATACTTACCAGAATGCTTTAAAATTAATGTCTGACAAAATCAAGTGTTGACAAAGATATAGAGCAGCAGAATCTCTCATTCACTACTAGTAGAAGTATAAATTCCTACAGCTATTCTGTAAGACAATTATCTACTTATCTACTAGCATTATCTACTAAAGTTGAAGACATAAAAACTCTGTAACTAAGCATAAAAACCTCTAAGTGTTCTGGTCCAGGATGGCGGAATAGACAGTTCCCAGCGTCACTCTCTCCCACAAATCAACCAATTTACAACTATAAAAATGTAACATCAGCCAAGCTGGGGTCGCTGAAACTCAGGGGAAGAGGAGGAGAGACCTATGGAGTTCATGAAGGGCAGAGAAACCATGATGAGAGAAAAGAAAAAACTACTCTAAGCATTTCAGGCCGTGGCCACATGGAGCAAGAGCTGGCAGAAGCTGCAGCTGTGCCCTTCAGATGGAGTTACTTGGAGGCAGCAGGGGAGAAGAGGTCCTTGGTGGCCCCAGGACAGCAAGACCACGAATAGGGTTCCCATGGACCCATGCAGGAGCAAGGAGCTATAACAACTGAAAAAAGGGAGCCATTCAGAGGCCAGTGAGTCATCACAAGGGACTGGCACAGGGAAGTGTTTGGAGCACAGGTGGTGAGGGAGACAGGCCCACTGGGAGAACACTAGGACACAGCAAGGACAGCCAACCTGCACCCCAGTCAGCGCAGGACCACTCAGAGGAGACTGGTCAGGAATGCAGAATTGCATGGGGTGCAGTTTGATGAAAAAACTCAGGCCCAGATCAGAGTTTCTACACAACCCAGATCCGCCAGGTCTCTGGAGAGCTGGAAGTACCTATAAGGTCAACCATTAAACCCTGAGCTGCACAAAAAGCCTTCCCTAGGGAAACAGCAGCAAAGCAGCAATTTAGCTCAACAACACAGCTCAAGTACTGGTTCCAACAGGAAGTTCCCCCATTTTAGAAGTTAGCAAAGGACAAAAAATTAGTTCTGGTGCAGGCATACCACCAGCACTTTGGGGCCTGCCTGGGAACTGGAGGCTTGGAGCCAGGGACTGGACCCCTCTCCCACATCCAGGCACACCACACCAGTACCTTGGGGCCCTCCTAGGGACCCAAGGCGTGGAGAAGGGGACTGGACCTCCCTCCAACAACCAGGGACACTGTGCCAGTGCCTTGGGACCTGCCCAGAGATCTGAGGCTTTGAGAAGGTGACCAAACCCTACTCCCACATCCAGGCACACTGCCAGCACCTTGGGGACCCACCCAGGGCATGGAACCAGGGACCGGACACCCTCCTACAATCAGGCACACCGTGCCAGTGCCTCGGGGCCCACCTAGTGACCCGAGGCATGGTTCCAGGGACTGGACCCCTTTCCCACAACCAGGCACACCACACAAGTGCCTCAGGGCCCATCTGGGGACCCAAGGTATGGAGCTGGGGACCGGGCCCCCCTCCCACAACCAGACACACCTCCAACAACTTGTGGCCCTGCCCAGGGGCCCAGGGCTTGGAGCCAGGTTTGGACCCCTTTCCCACAACCAGGCATACCACGCCAGTGCCTCAGGGCCTGCCCAGGGACCCGAGGCTTGGAACAGAGGACCAGACACACCCCACAACCAGGCATACTGCCAGTGCCAAGGAACATGCCAAAAACATCACCTCCATGTGGGTGGCCCACTACAGCCACCACAATATCCACAGCTGCTGCAAAAGCAGCTAGACATCACAGCCATCACACAGATGGTCCGCGAACCACTGGAGTACATCCACGCAAGGAGAGTCACCAGCAGAGATAAAGAAAAGAAGAGGATGTCTCTCTCCACAAAGCCCATTTCAGAGTGACAGAAGAAGCATCTGTTCTATGATAATATTGGGGGACCTGATCACACCTCTCAGCATTGGACAGATCATCTAGGCAACAAATCAACAGAGTAACCGTTATTCTTTCAGAAGGAGAGAAGAAATCTAGGGTAATTGGAAGGGGGAGGGAAAGGGGGATGGGGAGAGATTGGACAAGGGGCATAAAGAATAATTACAATTTGTAACAATATATATACTAGTAATATTGATTTGATCAACATATCTCAGTGTCAAACCCCAAAAATATGTATAATCAATTTTGATGCAATAAATAAAATACATCAAAAGAAAGAAAGAAAGGAAAAAAAAAAAAGAAAAGTGATGAGGACAGACATTCTTGTTTTGTTCCTGATCTTACAAGGAAAGCTCTCAGTGTTTCTCCATTAAATATATTAGCTGTGGATTTTTCATACATGTTTTTTTTCAGGTTGAGGAAATTCCCTTCTTTTGAGTGTTGTTATCATGAAAGCGTATTGAATTTCATCAAATTTTTTTTTCTGCATCATATATTGAGATGATCATCTTTTTGTCTTTATTCTACTAATTTGGTGTATTAGATTAATTAATGTTCGTATGTTGAACAAGTCTTACCTTCTTGGATATATTTCACTTGGTTATGATATATAAGCTTTTATATGTTGTTGGATTTAAATTTCTAGTATTTTTTGAGAATTTTTGCATCAATATTCATAAAGGTTTCTAGTATGTGGTCCTTCCCTTGGGATGTCTTTGTCTGCTTTGGTATCAGGATAATTTTTTTTTTTTTCCTTTTTTCGTGTCTGGCAACGGATTGCAACCCTCAGTGTCGCGCCTGTACCGGACCGGACCGGCAATGGGATCGCAACCCTCGGTGCTGCGCCCGCACCTCGCTCAGCCAGTGAGCGGGAACCAGTCTGTATGTGGGATCCGAACCCTCGGCGGGAGCGCCGCCACACTCCCAAGCGGCGCACTGTAGCAGTGCGCCACCGGGCCGGCCCTCAGGATAATATTGACTTCATAGAATGAATTCTATTTCTGTCTCTGTTTTTGTCTGTTAACAGTTTGACTGTTAAGTGTTTAAGTGTTGATTTCTTTTAATTTATTCTATTCAGAGTTTATTGAACTTCTTGAATATGTAAAAAAGAAAAAATGAAAAAAAAAAAACCCTCTAACTAAGCAATTCCATTCCTGAGTATATACTCTACAGATCTGTGTGCAACATGAATACCAGAATACAGTTGCAAAAATGTTCAAAGCTGCATTAATTTTAATAGCCCAGAAATGAAAACAACATAAATTTCCAGCCACGGAAGAATGGACTATACAATGAAATACATACAACAATGAAAAATTGAATAAACTAGACTTAGACCTACAGGAAACTGCATGGTGTAATCTTACAATATAGAAGGTAAATAAAATACAAAAGAAACATATGTATAGCTTTTTTATATAAAGTTCAAAATCAGACAAATCTCAACTAGTCAGAAGTGCATACATAGGTGGTAAAACTACAAAGAAAAAGCAAGCAACTGATTACTGCAAAGTCAGGATAGTGGTTTATCTTTAAGAAGAGAGGGGAGTTTTGTGATAGACAAGGGCCACAAGGAGAACTTTGGGGAAGGGGTGTTGTCAATGTTCTTCTTCTCTCATTAGGTGGTGGTTACACAGGTGTTTGCCTTATAATTTTTTTTTATGTTGTACATTTATAATTTCTGCCTTTTCTACATATGTGTTTATTTCACAATTTTAAAAGTTGGAAACAGCAGGAAGCTTAAGTGGTAGTATCTGAATTGCATTAGTTTGCTCCTGAAGCTCAACTTAGATGTATTAATAAATGCCAAGAGTTTAATGTCTAGAGAATACATTTAATTTAATAGTTTAATACTATTAGGCACTGTCACCATACCAAAATAAGAGTGTTTCTTCTTTTCACTTGCTCAGAAAACAACCCAGACTTGACAAATATGAAGTGACCTATTTGTAGAAAAGAAACAAAAGAAAAATAGTTCTTTAGGTGATAGGCAGAACAAGCATGTGGCAAAGGAGTACACAAAGATGACTATGAGGACAGAATAATGATGTCCGAAAGATGACCACATTCTACTCCCTGGAACCTGTGAATATGTTAGGTTAGGGGAATTAAAGTTACAGACAGAATTAAGGTTGCTAATCAACTGACCCAGAGACAGAGAGATTGTCCTGGATTATCTGAGTGGGCCGAATGTAATCACTAAGGTCTTTATAAACGAAAGAGGAAGGCAGAAGAAAGGGATTGAAATGATTTGATATGAGACTAACTCAATCTGCCATTCCTGGCTTTGAAAATGAAAAGAGTCCATGAGCCAGGGAATGTGGCCAGCTTCTAGAAGCCAGGAAAGGCAAGGATATTGATTCTCTTCTAGAGGCTCCTAGATTTTCCCCTAGAGACCTGAGAGACCCATATCAGATTCATGCCCTATCATAATAAACTTGTGTTCTTTACTGCAAGGATATTGATTCTCTTCTAGAGGCTCCTAGATTTTCCCCTAGAGACCTGAGAGACCCATGTCAGATTCATGCCCTATCATAATAAACTTGTGTTCTTTACTTTTTTTTTTTTTTAATTTTTAATTTAATTTTTTATTTTGGGTAGCCGGCTGGTAGGGGAACTGAACCCTTGCTTGACCTTGGTTTTACTCCTGTGCTCTAACCAACTGAGCTAACTGGCCAGCCCCTGTGTTTTTTGTTTTTTAAATAACCTTTTTGTTTTATTTTATTATTATTAAAAGCCTTTTAATTTTAGAAATACAGAAAAGTTGCAAAGGCAGTACAGGGAATTCCCAGCTTCCCCTAATGCTAGCACCTAATTTTTTTTAACAGACTTTAGAGCAGTTTTACAGTCACAGCAAAATTGAGCCGAAGGTACAAACATTTTCCATATATCCCCTGCTCCCACATACAAATTTGTGTTGTTTTAAACCACTAAATTTGTGGTAATTTGTAAAAGCAATATATACTGTAATAAAAAACTAATACCAAATGGCATTTTTAGGGGGTAAAAAGAGAGGAAGACAATTTAGGCCACATACATATGTGGTAAAATGCTAAAGAAAAATAAGAATAATTAATCAAAAATTCAATACAATTGTTAATTCTAGCGGATGGTATGGAACATTTGGTGTGGACACTCCCCCACACACCTCCCAGGAACAGGGCCACACTAGCATATAAGCAGTCTCTATGTGAACTAGAAAAAGGATTGTTCTCTGGGAAGACAAGTTAGAAAACAACATCTCCACTGAGCATATGTAGGCCCAGGGACCCCATGGCCTAAAAGCAGATAGTGCCTTTGTACCCACGGAAAAGGCCCTACTCTCCAGGATGCAGATGTCTCCCCACCCCCACCTTAGCAAGGCATCTTTGTGCAGTGCCCAGACTGCATCACCATGCTGCAGTTCTGCCTGGGACCTTCAGAGCTTTTGTAATACAGACATTCCCAACTTCACACAGTTCAACTTAACAATTTTTTGACTTTATGATGATGGTGCTTTCAGTTGTGTACATTAATGGCGCATCCCTGTACAACCATTCTGTTTTTTACTTTCAGTATAGTATTCAGTAAATTACATGAGATATTCAACACTTTATTATAAAAGAGGCTCTGTGTTAGATGATTTTGCCCAGCCGTAGGCTAATGTAACTGTTCTGGGCACATTTAGGATAGGCTAGGCTAAGCTATTATGTTTGATATGGTTAGATGAATTAAATGCATTTTTGACTCACAATATTTTCAATTTATGATGGGTTTATTGGCACATAACCCCATTGTAAGTTGAGGAGCATCTGTATTTTACTTCTTAAGCTGATGGAGGGTATGTGGTGTTTTTCATAATTATTCTTCAAATTGTATATATGCATTATATACTCTTTTGTGTATCACAGTATACATAATACATTAAAATATTTAGCAATGTGATGAAATGTACTACCATTTTATTCTATGCAACCCTTTGCCACTACATCAACACCAGCCCCCCCTCTGTATACAATCTAAAAATCAGGAAATTCTGAAGGATATTAGAGTTATGCTTTTCTTAACTACATGAAAACTCTTTTCAGAGTTGGAGAAGTTACCCTTGAGCACATGAACAGCATTCTCCTTCTTTCAGCCCTTATTCCTGTCTTTAATAAGAGATTTTGTCCATTTTCTCACCCAGACAATGTCCACAGTGGTGGGAGCTAAATGTGCAAACCACAGAGAAGTTTGTGGGTACCTGTAATCCAAAAAAAGCTTTCCAACACCTAAAGAAAAATTTCATTACAAGGGATTTAGCATGTCTGTCAAAATCTGGCTGGCATGCTGACCTGAAAGCAGGCAAAAAGGCAGATAGAAGAACTTCGAAAATTCTGTGCCAGCCCAGGATTCTTGGATTTTGAGATACTGCAACTCTAAGATTGCCTTCTCTCTTCCAAAGAAGCCCAGGACCTTTCTTTTTATTAATAGAATGCCTTGGGTAGGACAGAAGGCTGCTGAAACACCTGTTTTCATGCAGTCCTGCTGACTTCAGAAGGGATCACTTGTGTTCACTGGTTCAACAATCAAACCCACAAACCATGAAGTGAAAGTTTTGCTTCTTAAATGCAAGCTCTTCCCACACTTCCAGATCCAAGAACTGCTTGGCTGTATCCAGCTATGATGCTGGATCTAGGCAAGTACTTACAGAGGGCCTTAGAGATAATCTAATTCACACCACCATCCTTTTTTAGAAGTTTTTTTTCTTCAAATACAAAAATAATACATATTTGTTCCTGAGTTTCAGCACCAAAAAGAATAATAATAATACATAGTCATTGGGAAAATTCAAAGAATTTAGAAGAACACAGAATAAAAAGCAAAATTCTTAGTTCTTTGGTTATGGTTCTCTTTTTAAAAAAAAGTAAAATTCACTCTTCACCCCCTAATCTTACTCCCCTCCCCCAAAAGTAAACCTTGTGAACTATATCCTCCCAGATGTTTTTTCATACATTTATAAAATGCAAACACACAATTAGTTTTTTCTTAACAAAATGGGACTATACTATGTTTTATATGCTTTTTATATATAATATTCCATACAAATATGTTCATATTAGTAAATGTTTCCAGTTTTCTCTATGAAAAACAGTATTGCAATATGTTTTTATACTCGTGTATATTTCTGTAGAACAGATTCCTAGAAACAAAATTCCTGAGTTAAAAAGGAACACATTTAAAACTCGATCGGTACTACCAAACCTATCTCCAAAGAGGCTTCATAAAAATATATGAGAAAGCCTATTTATTTAAATTTTCATCAACAATGGATATGCGTTTTTTTTTGGTTTTTTTTTTTTACCAATCTGATGAGCAAAAACAATGGTTCACATTTATATAATTTGCATTTCCCTAATTACAAGTGAAGTTGAGTATTATGCATCCTGGCCAGTTGTATTACTTAATTCAGTAAATTACCTGTTCGTCTCTTTTGACTATTTTTCAGACTGCACCTTCCTCATTTTTTTTTTTTTTCAAATCCACAACTTCCTCATTTTGATCATAAGAGTAGCTGTTATATATCAAGCACTTGGCTATCTGCCAGCCACTACACTAGATGTTTTAAAATAAATTTCAGGGCCAGACCGGTGGCGCACTGGATAAGTGCGCCGCTTGGGAAGCGCGGTGGCGCTCCCGCCCGAGGGTTCGGATCCCACATACAGACCGGTTCCCGCTCACTGGCTGAAATAAATAAATAAATAAATAAATAAATAAATAAATAAATAAATAAATAAATAAATAAATAAATAAATAAATAAATAAATAAATAAATAAATAAATAAATAAATAAATAAATAAATAAATAAATAAATAAATTTCAAACATTGACCTTGCAAAGACAGGAAATTTTCCCCAGGCTATAGTCTCTGTTGTAAGATAAGGAATTGTAAAACAGCAAGGTTGCTGGCTCAAAGACAGACAGGTTACTTATTGATATGTAAAGATACTGGGAAATTGCTGTAAGAAGAGAATGTTTGCTAAAATCAAGCTTTTGTTGCAAATTGCATTATAGAATGTCACCTTGCTTGTCTTACTGAGTGTTACCAGCTTCTATTGTTAAACTTGTTAAACTATACTTAGCAAAAACCCCACCTATGTTCTCTTCCTGGAACTTCCTGGTCTGGAGAATAAATACAGGAAGAGAACCCCAATTTGTGGTTAATTTCCAAAATGGAAGGAATGCCTCACCCTTGAGGGTTCTGGGAGATTAACCCCTTTTGGGGGCTTCTCACTGCTCAGAAGAGATGGGCTTTGAGTAATCTTTGGTGGCTCCATCACACAGGGGAAAAGGGTGATAAATCCATGGGAGGCAAAGCAACAAATTATTTCTTAAAACAACCCATTTTGCAGATGAGAAATATGAGAAACATACAGAGATGAAATTCAAACCCTGGTCTATTTTACTGTAAGGGCTGCACTTTCTCCACTATATCACTACACTAAAAAGCCTCATTTTACCCAAATGTGGAGACCCCAAGGGAAGAGACTCACCCAAACACTCAGCCCCCCTAGGCCATTTCAGTCCACACCACTTGTGGGCTTTTTACCACCCTGTTCTTTCCCAAAAAGAAGATTGAAAACTGCCAAAAATGCTCTTCAGGCAAAGTTGGCTGCCTATTATCTGTGCCTTTAAAGATAAAGAACCAGGTTCCAGTCAAGATGGTGGAATAGACGGTCCCCAACATCACTCTCTCCCACAAATCAACCAATTTACAACTATAAAAATGTAACTTCAGCCAAGCTGGAGCCACCAGAGCTCAGAGAAAGATGAGGAGAGACCTACAGAGTTAATGAAGGCAGGAGAAACCACATTGAGAGAAAGAAAAAACTGGAGCATTTCGGGCCACGGTCACTTTAATGCTGGAGCTGCTGAGCGCATGGAGCAGGAGCCAGCAGAAGCCGTAGCTGGGCCCTTCAAATGGAGTTACTTGGAGGCAGCAGGGGAGAACAGGACCTTGGTGGCCCCCAGGATAGCAAGACCACTAATAGGGTTTCCATGGACCCACACAGGGGCAAGGAGCCAGAACAGCTGAAAAAAGGGAGCCATTCAGAAGCCGGTGAGTCAATGTAAGGGACCAGCACAGGGCCCGTCCCATGAGAAGTGTTTGGAGCATGGGCAGTGGGAGAGACAGGCCCACCAGGAGCACACTGGAACACAGCAAGGACAGCCGATCCACCCCCAAATCAGTGCAGAACCACTCAGAGGAGACTGGTCAGGAATGCAGAATTGCACGGGGTGGGCCGGCCCGGTGGGGCACTGCTACAGTGCGCCGCTTGGGAGCGCGGCAGTGCTCCCGACGAGGGTTCGGATCCCACATACAGACCGGTTCCCGCTCACTGGCTGAGCGAGGTGCGGGCACGACACTGAGGGTTGCGATCCCGTTGCCGGTCCCGGTCCGGTACAGGCGCGACACTGAGGGTTGCGATCCC
>NW_007734153.1:27758-29170 GCF_000696425.1 Galeopterus variegatus | reverse complement strand
GGGCCGGCCCGGTGGCGCACTGCTACAGTGCGCCGCTTGGGAGCGCGGTGGCGCTCCCAACAAGGGTTCAGATCCCACATACAGACCGGTTCCCGCTCACTGGCTGAGCGAGGTGCGGGCACGACACTGAGGGTTGCGATCCCGTTGCCGGTCCCGGTCCGGTACAGGCGCGACACTGAGGGTTGCGATCCGTTGCCGGACACGAAAAAAGACAAAAAAAAAAGAATTGCATGGGGTGCAGTTTGATGAAGAAACTCAGGCCCAGATCAGAGTTTCTACACAACCCAGGCGCACCGGGTCTCTGGAGAGCTAGAAGTACCTATAAGGTCAACCATTAAACCCTGAGCTGCACAAAAAGCCTTCCCTAGGGAAACAGCAGCAGAGCAGCAATTTAGCTCAACAACACGGCTCAAGAACTGGTTCCCACAGGAAGTTCCCCTGTTTTAGAAATAAGCAAAGGACAAAAAATTAGTTCTAGTACAGGCATACCACCAGCACTTTGGGGCCTGCCTGGGAACCAGAGGCTTGGAGCCAGGGAGTGGACCCTGCTTCCACATCCAGACAACTGCACCAGCGCCTCAGGGCCCACCCAGGGACACAAGACATGGAGAAGGGGACCAGACCCCCCTCCCACAACCAGGCAGACTGCACCAGTACCTCGGGGCCTGCCCAGGAACCCGAGACATGGAGAAGGGGACTGGACCCCCCTCTCACAACCAGGCACACCACACCAGTGCCTCAGGGCCTGCGCAGAGACCTGAGGCATTGAGAGGTGACCAGACCCCACTCCCACATCCAGGCACACCATCAGTGTCTCAGGGCCCGCCCAGGGACCCAAGTCATGGAGAAGGGGACCAGAACTCCCTCCCACAACCAGGCACATCATGCCAGCACCTCGGGGCCTGCCTGGTGACCCAAGGCATGGAGCTGGGGATCAGACCCCCCTCCCACAACCAGCCACACCATGCCAGCACCTCAGGGCCCACCCGGGGACCCAAGTCATGGAGAAGGGGACCAGACCCTCCTCCCTCAACCTTGCACACCATGCCAGCACATTGGGGCCCACCCAGTGATCCAAGGCATGGATCTGGGAACTGGAGCCCCTCCCACAACCAGCCACACCACGTCAGCACCTCAGAGCCCACCTGGGACCTGAATCATGGAGCCAGGGACTGGACCCCTCTCATAACCAGCCACACCACATCAGTACCTCGGGGCCCACCCAAGGACCTGAGTCATAGAGTCAGTGACCAGGCACATCTCACAGCCAGGCACACTGCCAGCACCAAGGAGTATGCCAGAAACATCACTTCCATGTGGGTAGCCCACCAAAGCCACCACAATAACCACGGCTGCTGTGAAAGTGGCTAGATGCCACAACCACCACACAGATGGTCCACCAGCCACTGGAG
>NW_007734153.1:14660-27125 GCF_000696425.1 Galeopterus variegatus | reverse complement strand
CAATCTGCCGCTGGAATATTTCCCCTGGCTTGGTGTGAGGGGTAGGGTTTGGCCTTTAAGGGAGTGTTAGGATTTGTACGCTGACAAACAGAACAGTTGTGGGAAATGTGTTGTAAAAGGGTTTTCTCTGAAGGGGTTAGAGAGAAAAAGGTCTGGAGAAAATGGGATAAGCTTTGAGGGTTGGAATGGAATAAGTTATGGAGAAGGTGAAAGAGAGTGGGTTTGTCAGGTTCAGTGGGATTACTTGTATCAGTAGGTACATCAAGTGGGCAGAGGGGAAGGAGGGGTTCTGGGGGCTCCTGGGGAGCTGTGCCCGCCCCTGCCCCCGCCCCTGCCACCTGCTCCAGCTTAAGAGACACGGGTGGGCGGCGGGGCAGGCCATGAGCGACGCAGGGGAAACGGGAGGGCTGGGGCTTTGTGGTAGCGGTCACTCGGGCCGTACTATCAGCCTTGCAGTTACCTTGGGTTACAAGGGAGTCGTCCTTTTGGTGGGCCTTGCAGTGGATGACCCCCAGTTGTTTTGGCAACTGTGAGGCTTCAAGAAGTTTGTTTATTAGAGACGAGTTAGTTATGGTATTACCTTTGGTGTTAAGTAGTCCCCGTTCCTTCCAAATGGCTGCGTGTGACAGCAAGATGTGGAATACATACTTAAGAGTCTGTGTATAGATTAAGGGATTTTCCTTCTGCGAGTATGCAGGCACGGATGGCAGTAAGGAGCTTGGCCTGTTGGTTAGTAGTGCCTTATGGTCATGGGAACGCCTCTATGACTGAGTGGAGGGACACTATAGCATACCCTGCATAATGTTTGTTTAAAGGAGGATCCATCTGTGAACCAAGTGTAATCAGCCTGGGGAAGGGGGCCCTCGGAAACTGAGGAATGACAGGGAATGAGGTTTTGGAGGGCCTCCATACAATTGTGGACTGGCGCGTCAAGTGGGGAGGGTACTGGGAGGAGAGTAGCTGGGTTTAGGGGTGGGCAAGGAAGGAATGAAAGGGATGGGTTTTCTAAAAAGGAAGAAAGTAGGGCTAGGAGCCTGGATGGGGGAAGGGAATGTAGCACCTTGTAGATGAGGAGGTCTTTTAGATGATGAGGTGAGAATATGGTTAAGGGTGCCCCAAACGTTAATTTGTGTGCTTCCCTTTGTAATACATTTCCAGCTGCCAGAACCCGGAGGCAGGGGGCCCACCTGCATACAGTGGGGTCAAGTTGTTTGGATAAATATGCTACTGGGGCGAAGGAGGGGCCATATGTTTGTCCTAGGACTCCTAAGGCTTGACCTTCTCTTTCATGGATATAGAGTGAAAAAGGTTTGGTGAGGTCAGGAAGATGTAAAGCGGGAGCACTAACCAGAGCCTGGCGGAGTTTTTGGAATGCCTTGTTAGGGGAGGAGGACAGGGGCTCATGTGGATCCCCCTTGGCCAGATTGTACAACGGGCGGGCCATTAGGGAAAAGTTGGGGATCCAGGCCCTAAAATACCCAGCTAGGCCCAGGAAGGACAAAATTTCTGTTTTGGTTTTTGGAATGGGTAAAGAGGATAGTTCTGTCAAGGGTGATTGATTTCTTGGAGGGGGATAATTGGAACCCTAAATAGGTAACAGTGGTGCATGATATTTGGGCCTTAGAAGGGGAAACGCAGTATCGGTAAGACCCATTTGGTTTTTTTACTGCCAGTATGGGAGTGTTGAATGGTGAGTGGGTATGGCAGAGGTATTGTTTTTGGAGAAGGTCTTTTATTATGGGTAAAAGCCCATGGAGGGCCGCAGTACTAAGGGGGTACTGTGGTTGACTTATGTATTTAGGGGGATTTTTTAGTTTTATTGTTACAGGGACACAATGTGCAGAAGAGGGGTTATTGGTGTCCCATACAACAGATTTTACAGGATGCAGTAGAGAAGGGTATGTGTCCTGATCTCTTTCAGGGAGGAGTGCTAGTAGGAAAGGGGTTGTAGGAGATGGGGGAGATATGGAAGTGGAGACATGTAGCCGAGCGAGGATGTCTTGACCCAATAAGGGAATGGGGCATTGAGGCATGACCAGAAATGAGTGGGGAAAAGGAGAAGGAACACCTTCGATATGGCAAGTTAGTGGAGGCGTTCTGCGGGGGTATATATGTTTTCCTCCTACCCCAACTATAGGGGAGATATTAAGTGTGGCTGGGCCCCGAAACTCCTTTAAGACTGAAAAAGTGGCTCCTGTGTCCAGGAGGAAGGAAACGGGTCGGGCATCCACAACGATAGTTACCCTGGGCTCGCTTTTTGTGATGGTCATGGTCGAGTAGGACCCAGGGCCCCGTCAATCTTCCTCAGCCAGACCCACCAGAGGTGTCTGAGATGCCCGGGATGGCTGGGGCTTGTTTGACCGATCTCCCCTTCGGATGGTTGGGCAATCAGAGCCCCAATGTCCCGTTGACACTTAGGGCAGGGTGTGGTGGTCGGCCTGGGGGAAGGGCAGGATCGAGACCAGTGACCCTCTTGTCCACACTTGAAGCAAGCCCCAGGGGGCGCGCTTGGCCAAGTGGAGTGACTGGAAGGTGTTTTTATTATCTGGGCCAGCATTTGGAAGTTAGCCTGATCAGCCTTTTGTTTTTGCCATTCCTTTTCCTCCTCCCTATTATGGAAAACTTTAAATGCCACTGATAAGATTTTGGTTTGTGGGGTGGTGGGGCCCTGTTCTAATATTTTTAGTTTAGCCCTAATATCGGGGTAGGATTGGGCCAGGAAATATGTCATTAGGACATGACGGCCATCCTCTGAGAGGGGGTCTAGGTTGGTGTATTGTTGAAAGGCTTGAGATAATCTGTGTAAGAATTCAGAGGGTGTCTCGTCCTTTTTTTGAATTATATCTTGGATTTTTTGGAAATTGACTACTTTGCGGGCGGCCTTTTTGAGACCAGCCATGAGACAAGAGGCAAAGCAATCTCTGGCCTGAATACCCGGTGGTGTGTTGTAGTCCCAGTGTGGATCCTGTTCGGGAACTGCCTGGGGGCCTAGTGGGAAAGCAGGGTCTGTGCGGTGGGCTTCATCTGCATGGGCCTGGGCCACATCCCAGACACGGCGACGCTCTTCAGGAAGGAGGGTGTTGGCTAGGAGCATATAGATGTCGTGGTGAGTGAGACTGTATGCCTGAAGGACCCATTGGAATTCTCTAATGTAAGTGGAGGGGGCAGTGGTGAAGGACCCTAATCTTTTTTCTAACTGAGTAAGGTCGGCTAGTGAAAAGGGAACATGGACACGAACTACTCCCTCAGCGCCAGCCACCTCATGAAGGGGGGCCATGGTATAGGCGGGGGATCCCTGAGAATGTGTGACAGGAGGGCTAAAAGAGGCAGCAGAGGGAGGATTGAGAAGTAGAGGGGCAGTTGGATTAAGGGGGGCAGACTGTGGAGGTTCAGGAGATGTGGCGGCAGTTGGGGGAGAGGCTACCGGAGTGGGAGGCTGCCTATATGGAGGGGGTTCATCTGCGGAGTCAAAGGTATTTAAATCAGGAGAAGAGGGCAGGGTGGCTTCGGTTGCTAAGAGAACCTGAGAGGGGGAGCAAGTGAGGCAGAGAGAGGGATTTTGGGTGAGGGAGCGAAAAGCCTCAACATAGGGAATCTCTTTCCATTTTTTCAGGTGCTGGCAGTAATTGAAAAGATCCCGGAGGATGTCAGGATTGAGTGTGCCCTCAGGGGGCCATTTGTTTTGGTTGTCTAAAGGATAATAAGGCCAATCTTGTGTGCAAAATTTGGTGAGGAGCTTGGGTTTAATGTCTGGCCTGAGGGATAGAGTGGTGAGGTTGTTTAGGAGGCACTGTAGGGGTGAATTTCCCCAAAGTGAGGAGGAAGAAGTTCCCATTCCGGAAGAGGACTTCAGAGAAGAGAAACCAGAGGAGGATTAGAGGTGAGTCCTTCAGCTGGATGAAAAAGGGCGTCCCCAATAAGTCACGCCAGTCTCAGGAGAGGGGTTCAAGTACGAATCCAGAGAGAAGGCAGGTGTAGGTCGTCACCTAGACCCTCACTTCTCTAGGGCAATGGCCCAGAGCCTGAAGGAACCTAGCACTAGGCTTTAGCGGGGGGTCCTGGACCCGGAAGGAGGAAGATTAAGAGAGGTAGGTGAGAGGAGGGGAGAGAGAGAGCAAGAAAGAAGAATGGGAACTTAGCCTCCGGGGACGGGGGAATCCGATTTAAATAATCTACAAGCCTGGCCAAAAAGTAAAGGGGGCTTACCTAACAGATGAGCCGGTGGTGAGTGAAGGAAGCCAGAACCAGAGAAAATAGACAAGGGTGGACCGTCAGTCCCGGGGGGTCAGGGAGGAGTCCGAGGAAGGAGTCCCCTCACGCGGGGTGAACTCCTTCCCGGGTTTCGGCACCAATGAAGGAGGCACAGATGGATGAAGGAGGCACACAAGACCCGGGCTGACAATTCACCAGAGAAGTTCCGCTATATTCAAGGACTGTGCATATATTTATAGGGAGCTGTGTTCCGGGTTTGGATAGGGGGTGGACGGGGCGGTAGCTGATTGGACAGGGCTGGGCGGGAGGTGAGCCTTGACCTGTGACTGGTTGAGGCTTGGCGCCGGCGGGCTTGGGTTTTGGCGCCGGCGGGCTTGTTTACTGCGGAGAAGAACCTGGAAGGGCGCCATATTGCCAGGGAGTGCCCCCCACTTGAGTGCCTACGGTATCCCTACAAAGAAGGTGGAGTAAATTATGTCTAAGAAACTGCCAGCTCCGGGCCGGGCCGGTGGCGCACTGGAGAGTGCGCCGCTTGGGAGCGCGGCGGCACTCCCGCTGAAGGTTCGGATCCCATGTGGAGACCAGTTCCCGCTCACTGGCTGAGCACGGTGCGGGCGCAACACCGAGGGTTGCAATCCCATTACCAGTCAGTAAAAAAGGAAAAAAAAGAAAAGAAAAGAAACTTCCAGCTCCCTTTCCTGACTTCCAAAAACATGAAACACGTATGGAATTAGTTGATAATTTGAAGCTGAGTGGTGGATACATGGAGGCACATTAAACTATTCTATCTTTGTATAGTTAAAATTTTCCAATAATAAAGAAGAAAAAAAGGTGAGGGGGCAGGCACTGGAGGTCCTACAATGAGTAGAACACAACTCCAGTTCTTCTGAGGAGCAACAACGCCTTTCTTTATCATGTTAACAGCTTACAAAGTACTTTCACAAATGTATTGTCATTCATCCTATAAATGCCTACACATATTATGGTTGTAAATTCAACCTGAAAGCTTCCTACTTTTTTTTTTTTTGGCTGGTAAGGGGATCTGAAACATTGACCTTCATTTTATCAGCACCACTTTTTATTATTCTTTTTCTGCTTGGTCTTTCATCATTTTCTGTGATAAATCTAATTCAGAGAGGGCAAGATCTCTGTGAATTAGGGTAGGAGAGGTGGAGCAAGAGCAGAATGAAGAGAAGACTTTTATCCTATGGGTGGAGACCTGGATGGGGTTAGTTTCAAGATGCTTCATACAATTTATAAGAATCTTAAATTCTATCTCCAACCTTTTAAGCACTTAAGGTGAGCCTTTCACTCACAGTGTTCCTTTGAATTCCAGGTGATTCTCTTATTTCAAGACAGTTCAACTGGGTCACAGAAAAAGAGCCACTTTCCCAGGATTACACAGGAAAATGGAGTAAAATTTCATTCCCTCTTGATTCCCAGAATCTCATTCTGTGAAGCTCAACCATGAAAGGCAGGACTAAAGCTTACAGCTATATTATATTTCAAGTCAGTTTGATCACTGGCTCCCTAGACCTGCCCAAGCAACCCATTCGTCTTTGGAATGCTGTCACTCTCAGCTGTCAGAATCCACAGAATCTGTTTCAATTCTCTTTAGAAGCTTCTTTTTGTTTTTTTAAAAGATGACCGGCAAGGGGATCTTAACCCTTGACTTGGTGTTGTCAGCACCACACTCACCCAGTGAGCTAACCAGCCATCCCTATATAGGATCCGAACCTGTGGCCTTGGTGTTATCAGCACCACACTCTCCCAAGTGAGCCATGGGCTGGCCCTAGAAGCTTCTTTTTTCCCCATGTGGTTGTAGAGTTGTAATCATGTGTACAAATGTCCACATCTTTACAAATTAGTCCTGAAAAACTTCTTTAGAGTTCATAATGAGTGTACCCTCTTGTCTAATTTCTCTGTGTGTAAAAAGAAGCATGAATTTATAGGCAAAAATTAACCTGGTTGTCAGAGACAAGTACTCACCTATTATCCCCCACCTCATCACAATTACATAATCCTCCCAGCCTCAATTTTCCTGTTTTTGCACAGCCTAGAATCTGATGCTTCCTCCATCCTTCTCAGGAAGTTTACACAGATCTTGATGTAAAAGCAGGGCCACGAGCTCTCCAAGTTCTTTCAGAGACACAGGTAAGCAGTTGTTTCCTTGTCAAAAGACCTACAACTGCCACTACCGTGCAAACAACACAGCTTCCTAGATGGAGGTAGGCAAAGTAAAAAGCAGTGGACAGAGGAGAGATGGCTAGGAAGAAGCCTGGGTTCCTCAGGCTTACTCACAGCCAGTGCTACTGTTCCTGGGCCAAAGAGGGATAAGAAATGAAACACTGCTGGGTCCAAAGGCCACTGGATGACAAGCATTATGGGATGTACTCGTCCAAGGGCTGGCCGACTTTGCTCTCCTCAGGGTTTAGCATCAACCTCATCTCACTCATGTTCTCATTGTTGAGAACCCTGGGAGCTGACCAAAGGATGGAGATAAACAACCAGAGTAGAAGAACCCTGACAGCCTCAGGCAGAAGAGCTGGCTCAAGTCGCAGGACATCAAACAAGGGGAAACATATTTTCCCAAGTGGTTCCAAGTACTTCTGCAAGCACCACCTGTTTTCAGCAACTACCTGCACCAGCCATGCTATCAAAAGATTCAGTAATGGACAGTGATGGCAGGGGGAAAAAAGCTCTCATTATCCCTAAAACTAGCCCACTTTACTTCCCAGCATCCGGGAGAATACCAAGTAATGAGAATGGCAACCAATGAAGCCTGGGCTGAAAGCATTACCTCAGCAGGGTGAGCCCCCATTGGCTGGAATTATTCTGGGCAAGGCTCGCTGGCTAGTGAGTGAACCCTTGTCAGGAACAGAGACCCGGTGTGAGATTCCTTCCTCCCCACTGCTCCTTGTTTTCATATTAGGAAAAAGGGTGGATGGGAAATGATAGACCTTTCCCTAACATTTTTCTTAGTCACACATAGTTATATGATGGTTATGAGAAGATTTGTATGTCTTGTCCCAAAAAATTACTTGGTGCCTTTTGGACAAAAAAAGAGCTTTCTGCAACAGATTGATAAATATGGGTTAGGTGGGAAGAGGCAAAGAGAGTGATTTATTAGTCTTTTCCTAAACCTGCAGTGGAATTATCAGAGGGGGCAAAGACCAAAAAGAATAGTAAAAATCAGAACACCTTGGGAGGGCTTCCGGTCAAGATGGTGGAATAGATGGTCCCCAGTGTCACTCTCTCCCACAAATGAACAAATTTACAACTATAACAAAGCAATGACAGCCAAGCTGGAACTGCTAGAGCTCAGGGGAAGAGGAGGAGAGACCTATGGAGTACATGAAGCAGGAGAAGCCATGATGAGAGAAAGAAAAAACTACTCTGACATTTTGAGCCCTGGCTGCATCTGGGCTGGAGATGCTGAGCACACAGAGCAAGAGCTGGCAAAAGCCTCAGCTGTACACTTTGGATGAAGTTGCTTGGAGGCAGCAGGGGAGAAGAGGGCCATGGTAGCCCCCAGGACAGCAAGACCAGTAACAGGGTTCCCATGGACCCACACAGGAGCAAGGAGCCACAACAACTGAAAAAAAGGAGCCACTCAGAGGCTGATGAGTCATTGCAAGGGACTGGCGCATGACCCGTCCCATGGGAAGTGTTTGCAGCACAGGCGGTGGGGGAGAACGGGCCCATGGGGGGAATGCTGAGTCACAGCAAGGACAGCTGATCTGCCCTCCAATCAGCAAAGAACCACTCAGAGGAAACTGGTCAGGAATATAGAATTGCATGGGGTGCTGTTTGATTAAAAGACTCAGGCCCAGGCCCGGTGGCGCATTGGATAAGTGCGCCGCTTGGGAAGCGCGACGGCGCTCCCACCCGAGGGTTCGGATCCCACATACAGACCGGTTCCCGCTCACTGGCTGAGCGAGGCGCGGGAGCAACACCGAGGGTCGCAGTCCCGTTGCCGGTCCCCGGTCCGGTACGGGGGCAACACTGAGGGTTGCGATCCGTTGCCGGACACGGAAAAAGACAAAAAAGACAAAAAATAAATAAATAAATAAATAAATAAATAAATAAATAAATAAATAAATAAAAGACTCAGGCCCAGACCAGAGTTTCTATACAACACAGGTGCACTGGGTTTCTGGAGAGCTGGCGGTACCTGTAAAGTCAACCATTAAAACCTGAGCTGCACAAAAAGCCTTCTGTAGGGAATCAGCAGCAAAGCAGCAATTTAACTCAACGACAGAGCTCACGCACTGGTCCCCACAAGAAGTTCCCCCATTTCAGAAGTAAGCAAAGGACAAAAAATTAGTTCCAGCATAGAGTTTAAATGGTGGGAACAGCGAATGATCCAACACAGAAATGAAAGAGAAAACAAAGTACCTGCCACCAGAGACAAAGTTTCATATTAACTAGTAAAGGTTTCATTTCACCAAAGAACACCTGTAACTCCTAGAAGGACTAGAAGTCTCCTGGGCCACCAAGCCAGAAAGAGGGGAGGGCCAGGGACCTCAGCCATGTCCCTGGACACCCACAACTATTCCCGAGGGTGGGGCACAAGGGCCTCGGCCATGCCCCCCCCAACACACACACCCAGCCCAGTGGCAACCACCAAACTGCCACAGGAAGTGCCCCGGGCTCTCCCAACTGGGGTGGTGGGAAGCCTCAGGCCTCAGCCACACACCCCGACACAAGCAGGCAGAGAAGTGATGACCACCGAGCAGCTGCAGGATGCCCTCCGGGCTCTCTGGAGCCAGAGTGGTGGGGGGGCATCAGGCCTCAGCCACGCCCACCCAACACCCACACCAGCCCAGTGGTGACCACCAAGCTGCCACAGGAAGCGCCCCGGGCTCTCCCTAGCCGGGGTGGTGGGGGGCCTCAGGCCTCAACCTCGCCCCCCTGACATGTGCACCCAGGCCAGTGATGACCACCAAGCCACAGCAAGAAGGGCCCCAGGTTCCCAAGCTGGGATGATGCGGGGCAAGGACTTTAGCCACACACCCCTGACATCTGCACCCAGCCTGGCAATGACCAAGCCACTTCTGGAAGACCCCCAAGCTCCCTTGTAGGAATGAGGGCGTGCCATAGGCCTCAATGCTGCCCCTCCTACTTCCTCCTTCTTCCATCCCATTTCTTTCCCCTTTCCACCTCTCCCCATCCCTCTCAACTGCTCTGCAACAACATCCTAGAATGTAAAAAATAATATTAATAAAATTACATTTTCTTTAAAAAAAAAAACTTGGGAAAGACTGGCAAGAAACGGAGTTTGTTTTTTGCAACTTATTTTTTAAAGTTATCCTCATAGCTATAGCCTCCATTTTTTAGTGCAACCTGCCAAAAGAGATCCTAATTTTCAGGAGGGGCAAGGGGGGCACTGGCCAGTACAACGATCTGAACTCTTGACCTTGGGATTATCTATTTTTTTTTTAAGTCAAATAAATATCAGCATACAAAAGCTCAAGTTTATAACAAATCCCATAATGGATAAACTGCTCAATAAACCTGTCTTCCTGCTATCAAAACTCCATATTTGACAGAACCAAGAACAAAAGATTTTTTAAAGTATGCTTTGAAAATTCTGTTTGCACTTTGCGATTAAAGTGAAGGGAAAGGAAAGCATATCTCCTAAGAATGACTTGTTTCCATCAAGTAAAAATTATTAGCTCTCAGCTGAGACCTAATTTGCAAACAGGGCATGAAAACCACTCTAATCGCAAATATTGAGAGCTGAGTATTTGTGAAGGGAGTTCTAGTATGGACAGAGGCTATTTGGGAACATAATTATATATTTTATTCTAAATTAATTTAAACTTAAAATTGACAGATATGGGGGGTGTGTGGTTTGTTGTTGTTTTTGTAAGGGCTTAAAAACAGCAATTGTTTTAGTGAAGTAGGTTAAACCAATGATTCACTTTGCTATAATATAACTGACACTCAAAACTCCTTTCACTTTGTGGCTAGGCCTGTTTTAAGCCCAGCACAGACTGCAACCAGCAAGTTCCAAACTTGTTGGAGTCTGTAGTAGGTAAACTCTTCACACTGGAATTCTACAACAGAGTGATTAATTACATCAAAACAGGACTAAAGACCAAAATCCTCTGGCGAGAACAGATTCAGATTTGAGGGTAACTTGGGAAATAAATTGTACAGCATATAGGCCATGAGAAATAGACAAAAGGGCCCTAAAAATTATAATTCACTTTGGTGGTCATGTCCCAGGTGCCTTGTAAAACCCTTTATCTATGGCACCTTCACTCATTCAGCTGACGTTTATTGTGCATTTCTGTGTGCCTGGTGCTTTATTATAGACATGTCTGCCCCTGAGGAGTGTGTCAAATGCCTCTCGATTCAAGCTTGACTTCCACCACTACCAAAAATATGTTTTAAGAGACAGTTTCATGTTCCCTCATGTAAGGTTCCTGTATAACTCCACTTCTGTTGCTTATAACAAAATACCTGGAACTGGGTGATTTATAAAGAAAACAAAATTTATGGCTTACAATTTCCGTACCTGGGAATTCCAAAGTCCAGGAAACACTTATGGTGAGGGTCTTCTTTGGTGTTGGCTTTACAGCAATGAAGGAGTCTCACATGGCAGAAAATAGTAGAGCAGAGGGCCGGCCTGTGGCTCACTCGGGAGAGTGCGGTGCTGATAACACCAAGGCCCCGGGTTCGGATCCCATATAGGGATGGCCGGTTGGCTCACTGGCTGAGCGTGGTGCTGACAACACCAAGTCAAGGGTCAAGATCCCCTTACCGGTCATCTTTTAAAAAAAAAAAGAAGAAAGAAAATAGTAGAGCAGAAAGAGACTAATCTCTCATGTATTTTTCCTTTAAAACCCTCAGAACCACGCCCCAACCTCCATTTTCAATCCACTCACTATAGCATGGTCCTACAATCACATCACCTCTTCAAGGCCCCACTTTTACATTATCATAATAGGATTTCCCACCCTCTTAACACTGTCACAGTGGGGTCAAGTTTTGGGGGGACACTCAAACCACAGCATTTCACCCAGTTCCCCAAAACTCATGTCCTTTTCACATACAAATACAGTCATTCCATCCCCAAAGTCTTAACTTGTTTCAACTCAAAGGTCCAAAGTCCCATCTGTGAAATCAAAACAAATTACCTACTGCCAAGATACAATGGTGGCACAAGCATAGGGTACATATTCCCATTCAAAAAGGGAGAAATAGACCAAAAGAAAGGAGTAACAGGTCCCAAACAAGTCTGAAACCCAGCAGGATTGATATTAAATCCCAAAGATGGCTAATCATGTACCTTGACTCCATGTTGGATGTCCTCTGTATGCTGGTGTGGGGGTTGGGTCCCCAAGTCCTTGGGCAGCTCTGCTTCTATGGTTTTCCTGGTCTTGGTTCACACTTCTCCTCTCCCAGGCTGGTGTTCCACTCTGGTAGTCCACAAGTCTGGGGTTTCCATGGCAGTCTTGCTCTCATGGATCCACTAGGCATGTTGCTTTGGGGGGTTTTCTGCTGCAACTCTGACCCCACGTTTCAGTTCAGCATTGCTCAAATGAAGCTCTATGCAGCGAATCTACCCCTGCAACAAATCTCTTCCTGGGCCCCAAGGCTCTTCCATACATCCTTTGAAATCAGGGTGGAGGCTCCCAAGCCTTCACAGCTCTGACATTCTGCAAGCCTGCAGACCTAACACCACATGGATGACACCAAGGCTTTGATTTTCCAAAGGTGCTGGTCAAGCCACACCTGGGTCCAATTTAGCCACCACTGGTGCAGCCAAAGCAGCTGGGGTGCTGGTGCTGGAATCAGCTTCCTGAGGTGGTCCTGGGCAGCAGGGTTGTGGGAGGCACCTCAGACCTGTTTCCAAAGACCATTCTGTCTCCCTAGGCCTTTGGACCTGAAATGGAAGGGTTGGCCCCAGAGCCTTCTGCAATGCCTTCAGGGCCTTTTCTCCCATCTCTTTCTTTTGTACTAATCTTCTTAGCACCATTGCATTTTTCCTCTGAAAATGCTGTTTGCTTCTCTACCACATGGCCAGGCTAAAAGTTTTCCAAATCTTTATATTCTGCTTTCCTTTTAACTTCTGGCTTTATGTCATGCCTTTGCTGCCATAACTCAGCAAAGGCTGTTATAAGTAGCCATGCAGCTTCCTGAATGTTTTGCTACTTAGAAATTTCTTTCACCAGGGCCAGCCCGGTGGCGCACTGCTACAGTGCGCCACTTGGGAAGCGCGGCAGCACTCCCGCCAAGGGT
>NW_007734153.1:2768-13411 GCF_000696425.1 Galeopterus variegatus | reverse complement strand
CACTATTAATCTATTCACTATGGCATGATCCTACAATCTAATCATCCTTTCAAGGCCCCACCTTTCAATCGCCATAATAAGATTTCCCACCCTCTTAACACTGTCCCAGTGGGGACCAACTTTTGGGGGATGTTCAATCCAAGGCAGTTCCATAATAATTTTTACCATTTGTTGAGCACCTGCTGTGTGCCAGGTACTTTTTATGTTTCAGAGGTTCCCAAACTTTCTTAGTTCTCAGAGACCATACATAGAGTCTCAGTAATTTTTCCACTATGCCCTTAAGCCAAAAGAAATACCTAACAGCTCCATTTATTAAGTAATTAGATTCAAACAACTTAAGAAGCACTTATACACTAACAACTTAGTAGTTTGAAAAAAATGATTCATATAAATTGAAAGAAAAAGTTATTAAATTTTATTCTTAAATAACCACAATTACCTATTAAGGGATATGTGCACCTATTTCACTTAAACCTTGCAATCAGATTGGACACCGCCACCCTCTTTTGTGTTTCATTTTGATTTTCACAAGGTACTTGCTTTTTATCACACTTGCTTTGTGTAGATGTGACATCAAGGAATGTAGCACAATCTAATTTTTTTTGGTTTGTTGGTGTCTGGCCAGTGTGGGGATCCAAATCCTTGACCTTGGTGTTACACACCATGCTCTAACCAACTGAGCTAACTGGCCAGCCCTAATGTTGAACTAAACTACCTCTTGTCCTATCAGATGCCACTGTGTTTCCCTCAGAAATTTGAGATATCCCATCATGGTACCCAAGTGAGTTTACTGCCAAATCTCAGGGTGACTGGACACACAGTTTGGGAAATATGGACATAGTTTTACTTCATCTTTACAACAGACCTGCCTTGTAGGTACTATAATTTTATAGATCTGGAAATTGAGACTGAGGTCAAATAATTTACGAAGTTCACATAGCTAGTAAGTGGGAGCACTGGAATCTAAACCTAGGTCTGCCTGACTCAACACCCACACATGCTCTTCCTGTTAGCCATGCTATTCTTTCATCACTTTTCCAGGACCTTGGAATCGTAGACTGTCAGAACTGGAAAGGATCTCAGGGATGATCTAGTCCCAGCACCCTAGTTTTACAGGTGGAAAAATAGATGCCTGAGAAGGACAATGATTTGACCCCCACACACAACTGGTTAAAGGCAGAGCTAGAGCCCAGGCCTTTAGACTCCTCATCTAGATATCTTTCCCTTCCATCTGGCTGACATGTAAGAGGAGGGGAAAAGTGTCCAAGAAGTATCTGCCTCCTGAGAAGTTTTCACTTTGAGGCTCATATAGTCCTCAGAAGCAAAAGATGGCTGCCCTCCAAAGGTCAGAGGCTGCTCTCAGGGCATAATAGGTGACTCTGCATACTCCATTTGGAACCAGCTCTTCCCAAACCAGCCATGGCCCCCACTAGTCTTCTTGGGCATCTTGTTACTGTCAGGTAAAGACCACACCTCAGAGTCCTCTCCTTCTAACCTTTGTCTTCCAGTCCAAGACAGGGTCTTTAAAGCACATAGGAGAATGGTGGCTCTTCTTCTCATTGGTCTTCCTTGCCATACTGTTGCAGTAAGGAATCACTTATGCAAGAAAAATATCCGCAATTCCATCACTGAGAACAATCAAACTGCCAACAGGTTAGGGCATGTAAAGCTACATACATCTGAAGTTTCAAAGGAATTTCATAGTCAAATTCTTCATGAGAATAACAGCTCCCAGAAAACACCTCTCTTGGTTCCATGTCTACACTGAGCTATTTTGTTTGCTTTGTTTTTTAGCTGCTGACTGGTATAGGGATCCAAACTCATGACTTTGGTATTATAAGACTGCACTCAAACCCACTGAGCAAGCCCTTACACTGAGCTATTAATAAACATCAGTTGCAGGTAAGAAAGGAAACATAGGATAGCAAATTTTCCCTTCCTACTGCCCACTTGACAGCTATAGAAGCAGCAAGGAAAATAGAAAATATCTTCATTTTCTCTCTGCTCATGATATGTGTTCAGAACAGGAAGTTCTGGATTCAGTATTTTTGCCAATGCAAACATAAAACTATTTCCTGGCCAAGCATTAATCCTCCCCAACAAACCTTTTTTTTTTGGAAGAAACTGTAGAACATTATTGAGAAAATTTTAAGGCAGATATCCAACATAAGAACAGTTTGCACTGTTTCAACTTGTCTTCATTTAAACCTGTGGTTCCCCTTCACCTGCTTCTGGGATTTTAACAGGTTCTAGATTGGGTAGAATTTCCCCCTTGACATCAGGAAAATCTCCACATTTACCTCCACTCTTTGGCTGAGACAGTCGTGAAGATCAGCTTTTAGGTCAGGCTGTTGGATTTCAGGTGCTCCCTCATTTTCTCTCTCCCAACCAGCTGTAATATCCCAACATTCATTTGGTGACTCCTCTGGTTGAGGTTGTTCATCACTGGGCTGCTGGGCAACCAAGAGCCCCAGAAATTCTCAAAGAATATATATAAAAGAGAGGTATTAAAACCAATTGGCTAATCTGATAGGTTAAAATATATGGGAAGCATTGTCAAAACAAGAAATGATGTTTAACCTTCTTTGTGTTATACTTACATATTATTAATATTTACTCTGAAATTGTACAAGGTTCCTAAAAAACTGATGTGTCTAGGTATAAATGCTCTCAATCATAATTTTAGTAATTTGAAATTGTTGTATGCCACATGTAGTAGTCCATTTCTGTTGCTTATAACAAAATACCTGGAATTGGATACTTTGTAATAAAATAAAATTTATTGCTTACAGTTTCAGAGGCTGGGAAGCCCAAAGTCTAGGGAACACGTCTGGTGAGGGTCTTCTTGGTGGTGGCTTTACAGAAATGCAGGGGTCTCACATGGCAGAAAATGGTGGAGCAAAGAGAGAGAGAGAGAGAGAGAGAGAGAGAGAGAGAGAGCTCCACATGAACTCTTTTTTAAGCTGGCAGAACCACGCCCATGACCACCATTTTTAATCCATTCACTAGGCATGATCCTGAGAATCTAATCACCTCCTCAAGGTCCCACCTTTCAATTACCATAATAGGATTTCCCACCCGCTTAACAGTCACAGTAGGGATCAAGCTACTAATACATACAACTTGGGAGGCACAATCCATATCATTCAACCCCTGACCCCCAAAGTTTATGTCCTTCTCACAGGTGAATACATTCATTCCATCCCCAAAGTCTTAACTTGTTTCAACTCAAAAGTCTAAAGTCTCAAAGTCTCATCTGTGAAATCAAAACAAATTATCTACTGCCAAGACATAATGGTGGGACAAGCATAGGGTACATATTTCCATTCAAAAAGGGAGAAATGGGCAAAAGAAAGGTGTAATAGGTCCTAAGGAAGTCTGAAGCCCAGCAGAACAGGCATTAAATCTCAAAGCTGGCAAATCACTTACTTTGACTTCATGTTCAAAGTCCTCTGCATGCTGGTATAGGGATTGGGTCCCCAAGTACTCAGCCAACTCTGCTTCTGTGGCTTTCTTGGTCTTAGGTGATGCTTTAGCTCTCACAGGCTGGTGTTGTATGCTGGTAGCTCTGCATTTTCTGTCATGGCAGTCCCACTCTCACAGCTCCACTAGGCATGGTACTGAGGGGTTTCTCTGCTACAACTTTGATCCATTTCTGCTCGGCATTGCTTTAGTGAAGGCTCTATGTGGTGAATCCAACCTGTGACAGATCTCTTCCTGGGCCCCCAGGCTTTTCCTTACATCCTTTGAAATTGAGGTGGAAGCTCCCAAGCCTTCCCAGCTCTGGCATTCTGTGAGCCTGTGGACCTAACACCACATGGATGCTGCCCGGGCTTCCAGCTAGTATTTTCCAAAACAGCAGGTCCAGCCACATCCAGGGCCAATTTAGCCACCATTGGTGCAGCCAAAGCAGCTGGGATGGGGAGATGGGGAGGGAGACTCATGACTTAGATGAGACATCCTGTTCCTAAACAAAAGGAATAGTGTATGTTCTTAGGATTGTCAATGTACCGATTAATATACAGCTTGTCAAATCTAAGTATTGACAGTAGAAAAACTTGTTGGAGTAAGCGGGACTGAAGCCATGTCAGGACCTAAAACCACATGGACTATAGACAAATTTTAAAAAGGACACAGTTTTTTCCTTGGCATTCATTTCTCTGAGTTCCCTCTTGCCCATGACAAGATGACATTATTTCCATGAATGTAAAGTTGTTTTCCAGCCAGCCTGAGGCTGCAGACTTACTGACCCTGGAAAACCAAGGAGGACATCAATGAAGCTATACTGATTCCACCCCTCCATCAGGGCCTTAAGAACAGCTTCCATCCAGAACAACATCATAGTGCTTCAAGGATATAAGCCCCTGCACCTCTCTGTACCTAAGCCATCCCTGGGGCCACTTAACAGTATAGGTAGGGAGTTTCACTCACAGGAACAGGTAGGAACAACTGCCCAAAATCAGCATGAAGCAGTTATGGAAGAATGAGACTTACGGCCCTCTAGGATATAGGTTTTTGGGAGTGAACTCTTTCAAGGGGGAATTGAGGTAGGAAAGAACAGGGACTTACCCCAGGAAGGCTGCTCAAGCTAAAACCTGCTAGCAGCAGCTAAACCACCTTACCAATCAGCTTGCCCTTCTTCAGAACCCTGTGGTTTTCTGAGCAGGAAACAAAATCACAGCCACCAAAAAACCTCCTTTTTTTCGTAGAATACAGCTTACATGAGCAAGAACACCAAAATTCCCTCTTTCCTACCCCCTTTTTCTTGAACACTCCTCCCCTTAGTTAGGATAGAGAAACACCCCCATCCCAGAACAACATATAAACCCTTTCCTAAGAGTTTACAGGGTGCTCCTCTGTTGCTTTGCCTCCCAAGGATTTGTCACCCCTTTTCCCCTGGGTGACAGAGCCACCAAAGATTACTCAAAGCCCATCTCTTCTGAGCAGTGAAAAGCCCTCAAAAGGGGTTAATCTCCCAGAACCCTCAAGATAGAGGCATTCTTTCCATTTGGGAAATTAACCACAAATTGAGGTTCTCTTCCCGCATTTATTTTCCAGACCTCCAGGAAGTTCCAGGAAGAGAACATAGGTAGGGTTTTTGCTAAGTACAGTTTAACAAGTTTAGCAGTAGAAGCTGGTAACATTCAGTAAGGTGACATTCTATAAGCAATTAAGTCAATCCACTAACAAAAGCTTGATTTTAGCAAACATTCTCTTCTTACAGCAATTTACCAGTATCTTTACATACCAATCAGTAACTTGTCTGTCTTTGAGCCAGCAACCTTGCTGTGCTACAATTCTTTATCTCACAACAGAGACTATATAGCCTGGAGAAATTTTCCTGTCTTTTGCAAGGTCAGTATTTGAAACTGCAAGGCTTTGAAAAACCAGTCCCTGTGAAGTACATTTTTTTTTACACATACTTCACATCTCCACCTGTTTTATTTATTTAAAAGAAAAAGCAAAATCTATAGATCAAGTTTTCACAGTTAAGACAAAAGCATTTAAAGCAAAATTGGTATCATTTAGTATGGCAAGTCCTTTTAATTTACTTCAGGTGAGGACTGATGATGTCATCAACTCTCAGGGTGGCTGCATTGGCATCATTCCAGGTGCTATGAACTAGGTGTAATTACCAATTGTTGACACTCCGGAATGGGATTCTGCTCCATATAATAGTTGATTCTGAGTTCAGAGAATTTGTTAATGTTCACCTGTCCAGGACATTACTGTTTTTAAAGCATCTAATCTTTTGTAAAATTTTTGATCAATTACAAGTCTTTTGTTTAGGAACAGGATGTCTCATCCAAGTTACAAGCACCCTCTTTAAGGCCAGGAAAATTTAGAGAACTGCTTTTGTAGAGAAGACATTATTTCCCCCTTTATGATCAAGGGATTCCTCATAAAAGCATTGATGATCAATATCTTGATTGAAAAGGTCTTACTTTTCTTTGTATAAATCCCACGGCACTGGGAAGACTGTTTCCCAGGTGGTGATCTGTCCCACGTCCAGGGGGGAAAGATGAACCACAGGATGAAGCATCAATTAGGCCAAATTGAGGTAACTTGAAAGGGGTTAGCAACTTGGAAGTGAGACATGCTATCTTCTATCCAAAGTTTTAAATTATATCCTGTTATAAAGAGAGAAAGAGTTAATTCCTATTGAGCTTATAAAAATAGCCACATTGCCATAATAATCATAAGGATACTTAAAGTTTTTAAATTTGGGGCAGATCAAATAGGGAGAAAACAAATGCTTTTATCTCTGTTTTAAATGACATTTTACCAAACTGTTGTTAGTTATAGGTAGCTTAAGAGAGAGAGTTTTCTTACATTTGGAAAGCAAAACATTAAGAGAACCAGCAGTGTTTCAAAATAAGGAAATTGTAAAAACCCATAATTCTTTTTAATTAGTTCATTAATTAACCTTTGTTGTTTTGACCTTTGTGAACAATTTCACAACCCCATCAGTTTCTTCATTAGAATTTTGGAACTTTAGTTTAAAGCTATGAACTCAAAGTTTGTCAGAAAACTGTACCTATCAGAGATTTTTCCATGAAATATTTGAAGACATAACATTTTTATTTATTTATTTATTTTTAAGATGACTGGTAAGGGGATCTTAACCCTTGGCTTGGTGTTGTCAGCACCATGCTCAGCCAGTGAGTGAACCATCCATCTCTATATGGGATCTGAACCCATGGCCTTGGTGTTATCAACACCACACTCTCCCAAGTGAGCCACGGGCCAGCCCAACATAACATTTTTAAAATTATAATTGAACCGAGAGTATGACTGATAGCATTTATATCAAGACACATTTATTTAAGAACGTTACAAGATTTTGGAACACATATCCATAACACCTTTAGTACTGACAATGCTTTCCCATATAGTCTAATTTATTAAATAAGCCAATTAGATTTGATACGTTTTTTATATATCCTTTGAGAAGCTCCAGGGCCCTTGGAATTCCTCAAAGTTATTTTAAACCAGAAAGGTTTGGCTTTCAGTTTTGGAAAGCTTTGTCAAGTAACAAAAGGCTTAAAACACTTAGTTGAATAAAATCACAAATTATCACAAAAAGTAAAACCAAAGTGACAGAGGGTTTCAAAGGCAGAGAGCTCAAGAAATTATCATGAAATAAGTTTCTTTCTTTTTTTTTTTTTTGTCCTTTTTGAGACCAGCTGCACTGCGCTCAGCCAGTGAGCGCTGTGAGCACACCGGTCATCCCTATATAGGATCCGAACCCGCGGCGGGAGTGCTGCTGCGCTCCTAGCGCCGCACTCTCCTGAGTGTGCCACAGGCCTGGCCCAGAATAAGTTTCTTAAACCAGTTATCTAAGGGACAAAGAAAACCTTTTACAATTTTGTGTTAAGAGCAGTCAAGTGAAAAGACCTCTAGTAATCCTGTTTGATTAGTAAACCCAGGCAATGATGTGTGCTGATAAGAATATTTTTATACATTCAGGTTAGTAAATAGGTGTCCGTTTATCAGAGCAAATTATACAAAACCCAGTTTGAGTTATAGCTTTTTTTACCAAGGTTTCCCGGCCAAAAACTTGGTGTATTAGATCTATACCCTTATCAGTTAATGTTAACTAGGGCCTATGCCAAAACCCAGTTTGAGTTATAGCTGTTTTTACCAAGGTTTCCCGGCCAAAAACTTGGTGCGTTAGATCTATACCCTTATCAGTTAATGTTAACTAGGGCCTATGCAATATTTGGCATAGGCCTTTTTTCACTAGCCATTTTGGGTCCCAGGTTTCCATGTGGCATTTGGAGCCATGTGGAGCTTAAGACAAAGGGCAGTATTTACAAAGATAATGTCTAAAAGATATTGTTTCTCCCAGCACAGCCAGAAGGCAGAGCTGAGATAGGAAGAGGCATATTGACCTTTAGCCAAATTTAGGTAAAAGGTTTAAATCAAATTTTGAAAATATATTTATCAAAACCTTAGAAAATTTAAGTCACGTGAGCTTGAAAAGTATACTTATTTATTTAATGAGCATGCATTAATTATAAGCCAATTTGGTACCTTGCACATAACACAATTACACATACTGACATAAACATATAGACATAACATACAGCTTACACACACACATATGCAGATATAGACAACAAGAACAAACAAGGATCTTACAAGTTTTGTTCAAGATGTAAAAACAGCTCACTAGTAAAAAGGACAGTCAGGTCTAGATTGTGTTTTTTTAAAAAGACTTATTGGTGAGGCCTCACCCTGCCTTAAAGAAAACAAGATAGCAAATTTACATTGTAAAGCAAAGTATGCAAGCCTTTTCAAGAAGATGCAGAGAAGATTTCCTTCCTTTTAAGAAAATAGCATAGAATTCTACCATAGGATTTTGTGAAGAAATACATAGATGAGACTAGAAGAGAATTTGGAAGTCTGTTTAAGATAACTAGCTGGATACCAGAAAATTTGAGACCATCTAGTTAAACAGGTAGATTCTAGTTTAGTTTTTGTTTCTCAAATGAGTTACTGAGCTTAAGGGCTGAGCTATTGAAAGCTCTTTGACAGTTGAAGTTTTTTAATTTACCCCAGGTCAATTTGGAGCTCGTTGTCATTATTTTCATTACTGGTGGTCTGCTGTAGGTCAGAGGTGGAAGTGGTTGTTGGCACCATCATCACTGGTGGTCTGATGTGTACCATCCCCAGTGAGATGGATTGAGGTGTGATGGCGAGGCATTGAGATTTTGGGATCAGATTCAGTTCCTTGTCTGGTTTGGGGTTCCACATAAGGTTTAACAGCCTTAGAAGGAATCCATAGCAGGCCTGTGGGTGAGAGAACAGATGCATACCCTCTCCCCCATGTTAACAATTCGACAGGTCCCAACAATTGTGGTCCCATCGGCAGGTGGTGGAATAAAACCAAGGGTCTAGGCCTCTTTTAAGGAGGTAGAAAGTGTTGTTCTGTGGCTGTTAATTTTGGGGAGTTACATTTAAAAAATTTAGTGTAAACAGAGCTTTAAAGACCTGTTCATGAGAGGCCAGTCCTATATCTATATTACCCCTCCTTTGCTTACTTATTTGAGATTTAAGAAGGCTATTAGCTCTTTCAACAATTGCCTGGCCAGTGAGGTTAAATGGGATTCCTGTGACATATTTAATGTTCCAGTTGTCACAGAATACTTGAAAGACTTTGGAGGTGTATGCCAGTCCATTATCTGTTTTAATTTGATTTGGAATCCCCATGGTCACAAAGGCAGAAAGACAATGTTTTTTTAACATGTTTAGCAGTTTCTCCTGTTTGGGCACTGGCATGATAAGACCAGAGTAAGTATCAACAGTAACATGTAAATATTTAAGATGTCCAAGAGTGGAATAATGAGTGATTTTCATTTGCCAAATTTCATTACCTTCTATTCCTCGAGGATTAACTCCTCCAGGGGACTTAGATTTAGAAAACCTCTGACAATTGGGAAAAGCATGAACAACATCTTGAGCTTGCCTGTAAGAGATCTGATGCATGTTAGCCAAAGCTCATGCACCCTGATGACAAAACTGATGAGAATCAATAGCTTTCTGTAAAACATTATTATAAATAACAAACTGATCAGCCATATCATTTCCAACTGATAAAGGGCCAGGAAGACCAGAATGAGAATGCGTGCGAGTTACATAGAAAGGATGATGTCTTTTTTGAATAAGTTTTTGTAAATGTCGAAACATTTCAAATATAAGAAAATAATTTCCCTCATGGATAGATGCATCTTGAATTACCTGTAAGACTCCAACTATTTAGGCAGAGTCAGACACTAAACTAAGTGGCTGATTGTAAAAATGTTGCAAAGCTGCAATGGCAGCTGCCAACCCAGCCCCCTGAGTGGACCCACGATGGACAGCAACTGCTCCCGCCCTGCCACAGATCCCCCTCCTGATCTGCCAGAACTGCCGACAAACACAGCCAGTGCCCAAGGGAGGGGAACAGGGGACAAACAGGATCCCAACTGCATGGGCAGCATTTGGAGTCCCTGCAAAACTCTATCATGGGATAATGAGAACTGCATCCCACCAACAAAATCAACCATAGCCATCCGCAAAGACTCTGATCACTCAAGGGCAACACCAAAATCAGCCCCAGAAAGACCAGGATTGCCAACATCAGGATCACACCCAGCAGGCACTCTACGATGGTGTCCTCCCCCAGTGAGCAGCTGAATACATTGTTCCAATTCAGTATATAATTTCCTTTTTTGTTGATGGGGTAAGAAAATCCATTCAATGACTCCTATTTGAGGAGGAAATTGGCAAAGCAAACCTGTGGGACCACATGGGGTGTTTAAAATAATGAAATGAATGACTTGAGATTTAAAAATACGTGTTAATTGTCTGGAATGTAAAAAGGATTCAACCTGTTCCAATTCCAATCGTGCTTCCCCAGACAAGCAACGAGGGGAGGACAGATCAGGTTATCCCTTCAAGGTATTAAACAAATGTTGTAATTGATAAGTTGGAAAACCCATAGAAGAGCAGAGCCAGTTAATGTGGCCAAGTAATTATTGTAAGTCATTTAGAGTAAAAGGCTCCTGAATATGGAAAGATATACTTTGTGGCCATATACTTCTCGGAGTGATTAAAAAACCAAGGTATTACCAAGGCTTTTTTTTTTTTTTTTTTTT
>NW_007734153.1:0-463 GCF_000696425.1 Galeopterus variegatus | reverse complement strand
AATCAATAATAATTTAGTTAGATGACAGTTAGTTACTTTATAACCTACTGCCTTAAGGAGATATAGAAGGACTGAACTATGTCGAACTTCCCTCTTAGACAGTTAACTACCCATAATCGCAAGAATAGATAGAAAATTGAGAGAGTAAAAAAGCAAAACTTCCAGGCAAAGCCCTAGCTAGACACAGCAGCAGGCATGCAATTGCTTAATCAAAAGCCACCCCTGTAATCCCCTTTACCGGGGTGAGTCCCCCTTACCAGGATTTCCCTCTGGACAGGCCCTTTTGTCAGGGCCTCCCTTTTGTTGGGATGAGTGGTGGACATACTCTTTCTTTTCCTTTCCAAGGTTTGGCAGGTCGGTCTCCGATCCATGGGCCCAGAATTTATCACATCGGGGTCACCTTTTGTTGCTTTGCCTCCCACGGATTTGTCACCCCTTTTCCCCTGGGTGACAGAGCCACCAA
>NW_007734152.1:97374-98173 GCF_000696425.1 Galeopterus variegatus | reverse complement strand
TCCCTTTAGCATTTCTTGTAAGATGGGCCAGGTGGTGTTAAATTCTCTCAGCTTTGTTTTTCTGGGAAACCGCTTATATCTTCATTTTTGAAGAGGAGTTTTGCAAAGTACAGTATTCTAGGCATTTTTTTTTCTTCAGCACTTTGAATATATCATCTCACTCTCTACTGGCTTGTATGATTTCTGCTGAGAAATCTGCTGCTGTCCTTATTGAAAACCCCTTATATTTTATTTTTTTTCTTTTCTATTGTTTTCAGAATCCTTGCTTTGCCTTTAAATTTTCACAGTTTGATTATATTATATCTTAATGTAATCTTGTTTAGATTGAATCTGATTAAAGATANCTATTCAACATAGTGTTGGAAGTACTAGCCAGAACAATCAGAGAAGAGAAGGAAATAAAGGCCATCCAGATTGGAAGAGATGAAGTTACATGCAACATCTTGTAGTTACAACAGGGTATTTTAAATTGTGCTTAAAAACCGCACACTTTTACTATTCCTTCCCCACATTTGATACTTTTTTTCTTGAAGCATAAATGATTGTACATATTTGTAGGGTATACAGTTGAATATCAATATCTGTGTACAATGTGTTATGATCAAATCCGGAAAATCAGCATAGTCATCATTACAAAATGTAATCCTTTTTTCTGTCCATTAACCAGTTTCTCTCACATTTTAAATTTCTTATGTCACAATTTATTTCTTTTCTTGCATCCCTTCACTAATTATGATAACTACTTTACTTTCTATTAGATTTATGTTTTAACCTTTATGCTAAAGATATAAGTAATATA
>NW_007734152.1:96916-97158 GCF_000696425.1 Galeopterus variegatus | reverse complement strand
ACTACTTTACTTTCTATTAGATTTATGTTTTAACCTTTATGCTAAAGATATAAGTAATATATATGCCACCATTATAGTATTAAAGTATTTTGAATTTGCCTGTGTACTTTTACCAGTGAGTTTTATACTTTCACATGTTTTGCATTAGTAATTAGCATCCTTTTTTTCCAGCATAGAAAACTCCCTTTAGCATTTCTTGTAAGATGGGCCAGGTGGTGTTAAATTCTCTCAGCTTTGTTTTT
>NW_007734152.1:78086-96541 GCF_000696425.1 Galeopterus variegatus | reverse complement strand
GTTTAGATTGAATCTGATTAAAGATACTTAACCCTTTTGTACCTGGATATTTATACTTATCCCCAGATTGGGAAATTTGTGCTATTATTTCTTTAATAAACTTTCTTCCCCTTTGTCCGTTTTCTCCTTTTTGAACTTTCATAACCCAAATATTTGTTTTTTGTATGTTGTCCCATCAATGCTGTAAGTTCTTTCCATTCCTTTTTATTCATTTTTTTTCCTTTTTTCTTCTTAGACTGTATATTTTCAAGTAACTTGTGTATGAGTTTACAGATTATTTTTCCTTCTTGATCAATTCGGTTGTTGATGCTTTCTAATGCATTTTTTATTTCATTCATTATATGTTTCAGCTCCAGAATTTTAGGTTATTTTAATAATTTCAATTTCTGCTAAATTTATCATTTTGTCATTGTTTTCCTGGTTTTACTGAATTGTTGTTCTGTGTTTTTTTTTTTGAAAACTCTGCTGAGTTTCCTTGAAACAATCATTCTGAACTTTTCTCTTCATTTCATATATCTTCATTTCTTTGGGGGATTATTATATTCTTCTGGTTATGTTATATCTCCTTGGTTTTGCATGTTTCTTGTCACCTTTCATTGGTATCTGTTCATCTAGAGTAAGGACTTATTCCAGTACTTGGAGACTGGCTTTGTCTGGGAAGGCCCTTTGCCAGAGTTTCTTAGCAGGCTGTCTGGCTTTGTCCAAGGACAGGCTTGCTGCTAGAGTCCTTGTGCAGACTGGCCCGGTACCTGAAGTAGCAGGTGTTGATCAGTTGAGTCTGTGAGGTTAAGACTAGAACCTGGGTCTGTAAGGGTGGGTCTGGAGCCTATATCTGTGAGAGCCAGCCTGATGCCTGGGTCCACTGTGTCTGACCTGTTGCTGGTGTGGGCCTTGAATCTCAGCCTATAAGGACCAATCAGATACTGGGGTGATCCCAGAACCTGAGCTCACAGGTGTTGGCCTGGCACTGAGGTGGATCTGAAGCCTGAGTTTGTAAAGGTAGGTCTGGCCCTGGATCCATAGAGGCTATACCAGAGCCTGGGTTTGTAGATGTGACTTTGGTGCCTCAGTCCACAGGGGCCAGCATGGCACTGGGATCTACTGGAGTAGACCTGGATCATCAGTCTGTTGGAGTGTGAGGCTGCAGGGACTGATCAGGCACCAGACAGGCCTGGAGCTTGTGTCCATTGGTGCTGGCTTGGTGCCTGATGAAAGAGGTGCTGTTCTTGCACTTGAGTAGTCATGAAGCCTTGAGCTGTGTGGCCCAACCTGGCTCTGGGCTTGTCTAAAGCCTCGGGTAGTCCTGGAGGCTGGGTCCATGGATGCTGGCTTAATAACTAGGTCTGCATTGGTTTTCCATGTGCTGGGACAGACCTGAAGCCTGATTCTGTGGAGGCTTATCTGGCTCTGGAGTGAGTCAGAAACCTGGAGCCACTGGGATCAACCTGGCACTGAGGTGGACTTGGAGACTAAGACTGCCATCCAGGCCCCGTACCTGGGGTTGAAGGAACATGCCTGGCACCAGGACAGGTTTGGAGGCTTAGTCCACAGGTATCACCTTGTGGGGGCTTGGGGCCCCAGGGGCTGGCCTAGGGTCTGGGTCCAGAAGTGCCAGCCTAATGACTAGGGCTGTGGGAATCAGCTCGATGCTAGGGCCAGCCTGAAGTGTAGAGTTGTGGGGGCCAGCTTGGTGCTGGGGGTAGTTTGGAGTCTGGGGCCACTGAGTTTGGCTTGCCAGTAGGATGTGCCTGAAGACCCAAGTCAACTAAACAGGCTGGAGCCTGGGACTGTGGGATGCAGCCAGGTACCAGGGAGGTCCTGGAAGCTCAGTCTCCAGGTACTGGCCTGGAGTCTGGGGTTATGTGGGTCTGTCCAGTGCTGGGTCTTACTGAGGTGGGCCCAGTGTTGGGGTCTAAGTCAAAGTCAGGTGCTTACTTTCTTCTTCTTTCAAGTGAAGAATATCTCTCTCCTCACTGTGTTGCCTGGAGTGGGCAAAGAGATACAACGGGTAATGTAAAACATTCCTTCCTACCCTCTTCGATGTCTCTTTTCTTATTTCTGTGCTACACACAGGTGTTGTAATCTCTTACTTTGTTTCCTCAGCTCTTGTAAAGATATTTTTGAGCATGGGTAGTTGTTTGAATTGATGTTTTTTGCAGGAGGGACAAGTGCTGGAAGGTCCTATTCTACCATCTTGCTGGCATTCTCAATCTTTAATTTTATTTTAATCTGTATGTCATTAATTTGGTCTTTAATATGTTTTAATTTAATATACTGTCTTTTTAAAAATATATTTACTCAGCCTGTTTTGTTGTTGTTGTTCCACATTATTTTTATTTAATTTAATTTAATTTTATTTTACTTTATCAACTGACTCTATTTGTTTTTATGTCCACATTTGTCTTAGCTAAATATCTGTTTAATTTTTTTTTTTTGGTGGTTGAATTAAGTATTAAAATGTTCATTCTTAGTAATTAGACTTACTGTGTTACCAGTTCACACTTTATTCTTCAAAATTTATACTTCGCAAATATAAGAATATTATAAAAATATAATCCCACTTTTTCTACTCTCCTTTGCTATTATTGTCATATATTTTTCTTCTATATATTTATAAATCACATTATAATGACATAAATTTTTCTTCAAACTTGTTGACTTTTGAACAAATTAAGGGAAAATCCAGTCATTATATTTACTCATACATTTACAGTTTCTAGTGTTTTTTATTATTTTCTCTTGAGTCAGTTTTCTATAAGAAAACATTTTTATTCAGCCTGAAGAATTTTTATTAGTGTTTACTTTTCATTTATCTGATAATGGCTTTATTTTACTCTCATTTTTGGGGGATATTTTTGTTAGATGTAGACTCCTGGATTGATAGTTGATGTTTTAATTCTTTTTTTTCTTCCTTTACCCTTTTCTCCCTTCTTCCTTTTCTCCCTCCCACCCTCCCTTCTTTTCTTCCTTCCTGTCTTTATTTTTTTGTTTGTTAGTTTTGCTGTACCATATTGAACCTGTTTCAGTTTACTGAGCTTCTTGTATCTGTATATTGATTATTTTTCATCAAAAATGTAAACTTTTCAGGAAGTGTGTCTTCAAATGTGTTTTTCTGCATTTTTCTATCCTCTCTTTCTGGGACATGTATATTAGACCACTTGATATATTCCTACATATCACTAAATCTTAGTTTATTATTACTTTCCTTTGAATCAGAATAATTTATTTAAATATCTGTGACCCTTTTATTTGCCATCTAGATTATATTACATATTTAAATTATGCCATCTTTCGTCTAACAGTATTGAATATTTTTCTGGCAAGCTGTTAACTTGCAAACAACTTTCCTTTTTTCTATGTCTTGATTTTGTTCTTCTTACAGTTGGTATATACTTGTAGCATCTCTATTTCTAAGGTGTGGTATTTTTGGTGTCTGTTCTGTTTCTCAGGTATTAATAGTCTCTCCACCCCAGCTGGGCCAGAATCCCAGTGCTGTACGGTAAAGTACCTTTTCTCCCTTTTTTCTCTTTAGAAGTCTAATGAAGCTTCACCTGAATATGTGTTGCTCAACTGTCAGCCAAATAAATCATGGGAAACCCCCACACAGACTTCTGGGCCCCTCTTGTAAACATCATCCTCCTCTCCAGAATGCTACCTTACACATTTTGGTTACTTCAGCAGACCCATCTGATCATTGCCTCCTTCATTCAGTGCTCAGTTTAGTCTCTTCATTCCAGTAACACTGTCAGTAAATATTCTAGAGATAAAGGACCAGTATGGACTGAGTGTCTATCTTGTCTCTTTCATTTCTCTCAGTTACTAGGATTTTTTTAGTTGGAATGAACCACCTTGTCAAGACCATGCCTCTCCCAGAGTCTTTCAATTACTTATCACTGTGGGCATGGAAAAGCCCCACTACTCACCCTAAGAAGACAATTCTGAAAAGCCATCCCATTATCAGTACTCCCAACAGAAAATACTGAGTACCTCAGCTCAACTTTTCTCCTTACTCAGTCCTGCTTTCTTCCTGTTTTCCTGGGTGTTTTTCCCCAAAAGCACTCTCTACTATACTTCTCACATGATAATCTCCTGGACAAACTTCTGTGACAAGTACTTTCCTCAGAGAATTCCCATAAAGAATAAATAATGACTGTTAAGTATATACAGTATCTTAACTCATTAAAAGCTCTTGATTACCTATCACAATTATCATATTTTTATTAATTTAAATGTAACTCATAGCTTTCACTTATGTAATATATTAATTTTTAAATGCAAGGAATGTTTGGATGTATCTTTGAGTATTAATTATCTTGTTTGGATGCTTTACTATTTTAAACTTAAATTTTCTGGTTAAATTTCAGTATTTTCAAAAGAAATAAAAGGAAGTAAATAATATGGAAAAGGTTATTCTGAAGAAAGAAATAATGGTATAATACAGTTGACCCTTGAGCAACATAGGGGTTAGGGATGCTGACCCTCCATGCAGTCAAAAGCTGTGTATAATTTTTAGTTCCCCCAAAACTCAACTACTGAATAGCCTACCATTGATTGGAAGCCTTACTAACAACAAACAATTAATATATATTTTGGATGGATTATGTATTATATACTGTATACTTACAACAATGTGAGTTAGAAAAAGCTAGAGAAAAAATGGTAGTAGAGAAAATAAATCTCAAAAAAAATTTCCAATATATTTATTGGAAAAAATCCATATATAAGTGGATCCCTGCAGTTCAAACGCATGTTGTTCAAGGTCAACTGTAATTCATTTGTGTTGTGAACAATACAAATAATGTCAACTCATTAGTAAACAAATAATTCCATCAAGAAAAATAAGATAATAAAATAAAATATAAAATATAAACGTCTTGATAGCAGAGGTTTATATTTTTATTCCAGTGAGGTAAAGAGCATCACCAATTTTTGTATAAAACAAACTCCTCTCCTTGCTTAACATTTTTATTATAACTCTCTCACTGGAATAAGTCAATGAATGTGATTATTTTTCCCCTTAACTACCAGGCATGCTATATGACTTTGTTGCTGCTTGAAATATTCTTCTTACCTGTTACTACCAAATATATTTTTGGTAGTCTTCAGGATTGCAGTTATTTTCTTTATACTAAAAAAAAAAAAAAAAAGAATTTAGACTAATTTATTTAGACTATTTTAATTAGTGAGATATTTATTCTATTCTCATACCAGTATTTTCCATTTCATTTTCTCCTTTACATACTTAATCTACAGAAGCCTCAATTTCTTTCTCAAATGAGCAATGTCTTCATATAGTACCTTCCAACTTAAAAATTAAGGATTCTACATCCCCACTAGGAAAAACTCATATTATGAACACCTTTTAGGTGAATTCAGTGTTATCTTAGTGGCTGTGAGTTGTTCGGTGAATGATAGTGCAGTGCTAATTAGGTTAATTTACAGTTTGTTTGAACCCTCGTCAATCGCTTTTACCATAGCTACAGCTTATCTTAGTGGCTGTGAGTTGTTCGGTGAATGATAGTGCAGTGCTAATTAGGTTAATTTACTGTTTGTTTGAACCCTCGTCAATTGCTTTTACCATAGCTACAGATGAACCCTCGTCAATCGCTTTTACCATAGCTACAGCCTACACCATCAATGCAAACTAAATCAATAACAGAAATAAATGTTTCGTTTATATAGAAAATGTGGAAGAAAGAGAGAATAACTTACTCAGAAAGCCTGCCATACAAACAGGGAAAAAATTCAGAAATATAGTGCACAGTTTTAGCACATAATTAAGAACATGAATAGTTTTATATGTTTAATGTCAGTTTTGCTCATCTTTCCTTAACACTGTTTATCCATCCTTTGTAAAATAAAGCCATATGGAACAGAAATTATATGTTTTCTTTCCTTTTTAATGTGCATACATTTTATTCAGTTGAACAGTCTCAACTCTTTCAGTTAAAAGTCTTTAGGGGACTATAAAAATACAATGACCTTTTCAGAGTTAAAGAAAAATTATGTAAATGTATACCTTCAGTGCATTTTTGGAAAAAATACAAGCAACATTAGTTGTTTGAATTCATAATTTGATATTTACAAAAACAACTCTCTTATCTCCTTTTAGGAGGATTTGGGGAAAAGCCCTCAGATGCTTTAATATTCAGAGAGCAAGCAGGTCAAAAAGACATCTTCCTGAGACATCAAACAGGAATCCAGGGAGTCACTGCTGTATTGAAAATCTTCATGTACTTACGAGTTGGCTGAAGTTCAAGGATTCCAACAGAAATTTGCTAAAAAATGTGTCATTTTAATTTGTTAGTTCAGATCAACAACAATTTTTTTTGTTTATATCCTTGATAAAACCAGTGTGGGGCTTATAGTGAGATAATAACAGCATTCTGTTTCCCTGGATATTATCCCAGAATGAGGGTAGGTCAATATATATTGCTATGTGGAAAAAAAGATATATAACCTTTTTGTTTTAATACTAATTATTTTTATCGTGATACAAACTTGCAAACATTAAAGTTTACAAATATTAAGTGCACAGTTGGAAACGTTTTACAGATGAAGATATAGAGCATTTTTAGCAGCACCAGAAATTCCCAAACAGTAACTCTCTCGGGGATAATCCTTCTGACTTTCTCCATGGGTTACGTTAGTCTATTTTTGAACTTAATGTAATTGAAATTACAAATTAAAAACTTATTTATGAATTATTTTCCTAAAAGTTCTATCTGTGAGATTCATCTGTGCTCATGTCAGTAGTTTATTCTTTTCCATTGTTTTGTAGTTTTCCATTGTAAACATATATCACAATGTTTTTACCTACTTTATAATTGATGGGTAGTTATTTCCAAATTGTGCCTGCTACAAATAGAACCATTATTAACATTCTTGATATTTTTATTTTTTTGGTGGATATACACATTTATTTGTGATCTAGATAATGAACTGCTGAAGTACTGTGTATGCTTTAGTAAGTGAGGTCGGTCAATATCCCAAAGCAGTTATGCAATTTTACATTTCCACTAGAAATATAAGAGAACTCCAATTTCACATCAACACAAACACTTGGATCTAAAGTTGTTATTATTTATACTCATTCTGGTGAATGTTTAATTGTTTCTCATTAATTTTTCATTTTTAGTTCTCTGATTTTTTTTGTTTCATTTTCCATTTGGTTGTTACTTGGTTTTATAATGTAAAATCAATTGTTGTATATTGACTTTGATTCTAACACATTATTTTAATAATACACATATTTTAAACATTTGTAGAACTTTGATATTTTCTGGCTACACAATCATTATCTGCAAATAATGAATATTTTATTTCTTTAATTTTTTTAATCGAAACATAATTGATTATACACATTTGTGGGGTACAGAGTTGAATATCAATACCTGCATGTAATCTACATTTTCCATTTGGTTGTTACTTGGTTTTATAATGTAAAATCAATTGTTGTATATTGACTTTGATTCTAACACATTATTTTAATAATACACATATTTTAAACATTTGTAGAACTTTGATATTTTCTGGCTACACAATCATTATCTGCAAATAATGAATATTTTATTTCTTTAATTTTTTTAATCGAAACATAATTGATTATACACATTTGTGGGGTACAGAGTTGAATATCAATACTTGCATGTAATCTATGATGATCAAATCAGGATAATTAGCATATTCATCATTACAAAACATAATTATTCTTTGTGTCCATTAACCAATTTCTTGCTAACTCCTCCCCCCGCCGCTTTCCCACTTCTAGTACCACAGTTCTGTTCTCTCCTGAAAGTCCTATTTATTATTGTGATTGTTCTTCTTTCCTTCCTTCCTTCCATCCATCCTTTTTCTTTCTTATTCTTGCTTTCTTTCTCTCTTTCATTTATTATTTATTTCTCAGCTCCCACTTATAGGTGAGGACATGTGTTATTTCTTTGTATATCTGTGATATTGGTTGTAATGTCTCATTTTTCATTTCTGATTTTGTTGTTTGGGTCATCTTCTCTCCTCTTTTTTTCAGCTATTTTAGCTAGTGGTTTGTCTATTTTGTTTATCATCCTCAAAAAATCCCGCACTTTTTTGTTTATATTTTATACCTTTTTTGGCTTCTATTTCATTTTGTTCTGCTCTGATCGTAATTATTTCTTTCCATCTCTAATTTTGGGATTAGATTATTCTTGAGCTATAACATTAGGTTGTTTATTTGAAGTCTCTATTCCTGATGTAAGCATGTATTCCAATAAAGGTCCATCTTAATACTGCTTTTGCAGTACCCTGTAGGTTTTTCTAAGTTGTGCTTGTATATTAATTTGTTTCAGGAAAATTTTTTATTTCCTGCTTTGTTTCTCCTTTGACCCATTGATCTTTCAAGAGCATGTTGTTTAATTTCCACGTATTTGGATAGTTTCCAAAGTTTTGTTTATTGTTACTTTCTAATTTTATTCCATTGGGGTCTGAAAGTATATTTCATATGATTCAATATTTTTAAATTTGTTGAGACTTGATTTGTACCTAACATGTGGTCTATACTGGAGAATGGTCCATGAGCTGATGAGAAGAATTTGTATTCTGCAGTTGTTGGGTGAAATATTCTGTAAATATCTGTCAAGTCCATTTGGTCTAAAGTCATGCTCAAATCCAAAATTTCTCTGCTAATATTTTGTCTCTATAATCTGTCCACTGTTGGTAAAGGCATACTGAAGTCCCCAACTACTACTTTGTTGGAGTCTTTCTCCCCTTATATCCATTAACAATTGCTTTATATATCTTAGTGCTCTGATGTTTGGTGAATATATATTTATGATTGTTATATATTCTTGCTGTATTGATCTTTTTATCTAGTTTCCATGATGGTCCTGCTCAGATGCTTCCCTTGTCTTTCTATGCTGTTGTCTCAAATTTCCAGATCTTGGGGAGGGTGGTTTTATTCACTGTATAGCTGGATTCTGTTGTTTTCTCTTAGATACTTTATAGGTGACTATCTGTTGCTGCAGGATTTCCTAACATTTGAGGTAAGAGTTGGTCACCTTTAGTCAGCCATCTTGCTGTGAAATGAAGGCAAAAGTAAACATTTAGATTGTTTATTTTTTCTGTTTTGGGGGATGATGGAAATCTAACTAATTCAGATGAAAGAACAACTACCTGCCTACAACTGAAATCATACGTAATGTTGAAATATTGAACACGATCCACCTAAGGTCAGGAATGTAGCAAGGATGCCTTGTCTCCACACCTCTGCTCAATATTGTACTGAAAATCCTAGTGACTGCAGTAAGACAAAATAATAAGTAGAAGAAAGAAATGCATTATGATGGAAAAAGAATAATAAAAAGTTTTCCCATTTACAGATGGCATAATTGTTTACACAGAAAATCCCAAGGAATGTAAAAATAAATAAATAAAATAAAAAAGAACAAATTAAGTAGAACTAATAAATGAATTTAGTCTGCTAAAGTTGCAGGATACAAGGTTAGAATAAAAAATAATTTCTGTGGTTACACATATGTGCCATTAATAATAATTTGGAATGTACAATTTTTAAATGTTTATTTACAATAATACTTAAATTATTAATAAATACACAACAAAATGGTGCAAAAAACTTTACAAAACAAATCCGTGGTAAAATAAAGAAAACCTACATTAATGGATAAGTATACTATTTCTATAAATTTGGAGATGATTCATTGTTGTTCACACAGATTTATGTATAATATTATCACAACACCCATAACATCCCAGAATGAGTTTATGCAGAAACTGACAAAGTGAATTTAAAGTTTACTTTAAAAACAACTTAGAACAAAGAGAGCAATTTTACAGAAGAATGACAATGTTGGAGGGCTTGCATAAGCCTGATTAAAGACTTACTTTACAGATCCATAATCAAGACACTTGCAAAAATGTAGTTATATAGATCAGAATTACCCAATAATATAGTACAGGAATTAGTGATCTCACTTATGATTAAGAGAGTTTTGGAAAAGATGCAAAATTAAGTCAATTGAAAAAAGGAAAAGCTTTTCAGCAAATAATTCTGAAAAGACTAGATTTTTGTTAGGGAAAAGATGCAAAATTAAGTCAATTGAAAAAAGGAAAAGCTTTTCAGCAAATAATTCTGAATAGACTAGATTTTTGTTAGAAAAAAAAAAATGACCCATACTATACTATACTGACACTATACTAAAAAATTAAAAAGGAATTGACCAAGCCTGAGTGTAAAAGATAAAACTATAAAAATAAGAGAAATTCTGGGAGAAATTTCTTTGAGAACTTAGTTCAGAAATAAATATTAGACAGCAAGCGAAAACCATTATTTATAACAGAAAAACTTGATAATTGGAATTTAACAATATTAAAAATATTTACTCTGAAAATTGGCATAAATGAAATAAAAGATAGGTCACAGACCAAAACAACATATTTGTGTAAATCATACATACAATAAATGACTCCTGTCAAGTTTATGTATAGAAATTTTGAAGCTCAATTAAAAGACCCAGAATAGATGGACATAACAACTGAAATTGTTGATGAGGATTTGAAGCATTATGAATTCTAATACTCTTCTGGGAATGTGGAATGTTGCAACTACTTTAGTTAGCAGAAAGGTTCTCCAAGTGATAAACACGCATCTACCATACGGCAATGCAATTCCACCCTAGATACTTAACAAAGAAATGAACAAAAATATATGTCCATGAAATAAACAAAAATGTATATCCATAGCAGCTTTATTTGTAGTAACCAAAAAGTAGAACAAGCCCAAATGATCATCAGTGTTTGAATAAGTAAATGTATTGTTTTATACCTATAAAATAGATAAGTACTCAATGATGAAAAGGATCTAGTTAGAAACTCAACAACATGTATAGGTCTCAAAATCATCATGCAGAGTGAGAAAAGTGAGACATAAAGGAAAACATCCTATATGATTTTACTTGCAGAAAATGCAAACTGATCTATACTGACTGCAATAGTTAATTTTATGTGTCAATGTGACTGGACCATTGAGGGCTGGATATATGGTCAAACATTATTCAGAGTGTGTCTATGAGGGTGGTTTTGCATGAGAATTACATTAGAATAAGTGGACTGAGTAAAGCAGATTGCTTTCCCTAATGTGGGTGAACTTCATCCAATCAGTTGAAGGCTTCCGAGAACAAAAAAGCTGTCCTTTCCATGAGTAAGAGGGAACTCCTCCTGCCTGAGTGCTTCGAGTTGGGACATTGGTCTTTTCTGTCCTACAGACTCAAAATGAAACACAGGCTCTTCTCGAGTCTGTCAGCTTTCTGACAGAAATTACACCATTGGCTGTCCTGATTCTCAGGCTTTATGACTTGTACTGGAACTACACTTCAACACCTCAGATCTCCAGGGTCTGCAGCTTGCCAACTGCAGATCTTTGGACTTCTCAGCCTCCATAACTATGTGATCCAATTCCTTATAATCAATTATATATATGTATTCTCCCATTGGCTCTTTTGTCTGAAACCCCTGACCAATACATTGACAGGAAGCAGGTCAAGAGGTAAAAGGAAGAATGAATTACAAAGGGGTTATTTGGAATCTTCTGGGGGTGGTAAATATGTATTTAACATGAATGTGCTGTAAGTTTCACAGATGTGCTCAAATATTTCTCAATGAACTTGGTTAAGGAAATAAAAGTGACTACCCAGGGATAGCTTCCTGAAGAATAGTATTTCTATCATTACAGCACTAGGGCATAATTTATGTCCCAAATCTATTCTAATTCATGTCTTTAATTTTCCTCAACCTTGGAAGAAGTAAGAGGAAGCTGAGAGAAAAGTTGACTTATGTCCTACCTATTTTAGACAATTACTAAAATTAAAAAACAATAGAATTTAAATGTATCCTTCCTACCATGGTGGCACCAACATTGACAAATACAGAAGGAAATGCTCTGATGGCCAACAAATATTGTAAAAAGCCTAGAGAAATTAAGCACTCAGTAAACAATTCATCTCAATGTCTCCATTATCCACACAACTTACTGTTTTTGTTTGTTTGTCTGTTTGATTTGTTTTAGAGATTCTACCTCAGGAGACCCAGTGATTCCCCATTCCCTGAGTTCTTGGAGTTACAGTATGCTACAGCTATTCTCATCCCCAACCATAGCACAGAGGTGAAAATGATCCTCATTGTATCAGTCATATTAGCATACTGCCCTACTCATCATGATTGCATCATTTGTAGCCAGAGTCTACCTGTGAAATTTGATAGGTGAGCTTTGGGCTGATAGAGATTTTCTTTTTTTTTATATGTATTGCTGCCTCTGATAATTGCAAGCTTTATGATAGATATAATATTCTTTATTGCTTAATCTAGTTTTAATAAGTTTTCTGTCATTGACAACCAAATATATCCTAACATACCAAAGCATGTTAGGTATACCTAACATCAAGCATTTTAAAAATATATAAATTTAATATATTCATCCTACTATTTTTTATAATTGATTCCAAAAGGGGAAAAAAGTCTAGTTTAAACTATTTGTTTTAATTATTTGTATTTTTAATTTTAAGTGACAAATTATAATTGTACATGTTTACAGGGTATTATGTGAAGTTTTGATAAATGTATATAGTGCAGGATGATAAATCAATCTAATTAACATATCCATCACTTCACATACTTATCATTTTTTTGTGGTGAGAACATTTGAAATTTACTCTTTTAGCAATTTTGAAACATACAGTGCATTATTATTAACTTGAGTAACCATACTGTGTAATAGATCTCAAGAACTTATTTCTCCTGATACCAACCACATTTAACAAGAAGGTGCCATCTTCACTTTTGAGGAAGTACAAAAATAGGACTGTTGGAACAGAAAATAGGACATGAGCCATTAGTAAGCACTAATGGTCCCTAAGAAACTTTGTATGTCCATTATTGAAAAGGAATATTTCCAAGGCACACTACTAATAACTTTTCTATCATATGTGAAACCTTTGGCTAGGCAGAATGTGGCTCAGAAACTGTACTGGAGGACTTTATTTTGTTGAACTTGTCTCGAACCTGTGGCAGCAACTACTCAAAATCTGATACCACTCTGATTCTTGATACTTAGCTTAATTTGTTTTTCAATTGAAACTTATTGATAGTACATACTTAAGCATACAGTTATATTCAAATCAGGTAGTTAGCAAATTCATCATGGCAAAAATGTAAATTCTAAGTATTTCACAATATAAATTAAGGATAATTTTAATACTTTACAAACCTTTTTTTAGAGTAGTATGAGAACACATAAAATAAATGTATTTAAAAGACAGCTCAGTTAAAAAAATATAGATGTAAGATTGTCTTGCACATTGGTTATCATATAATTAATTTAGAGGAAAGCAAAAAAAAAGGAGGACTGCTTTGTGAATGTATAATAAGAATTCTATATATAAAAGCAATGAGAAGTATATAATATCACCTAGAAATACTCTAATTTGCATATGTAGTTTAAATTTTAGCCTCTCTGAAACTGGGATAGATCTTTTAATCCCTAGAGCCTTGCATAAGACCTGAAATACAGTTCTGTAAGCATTTGTTGAATAACAGAAGCAAAGCATGGATGCTCAAAATAGATTACTTACAATTAGAGAAAAAGAAATTCTGTCATATTAATAGCACACATACTTACTGGAGAATTCTTTATATTTTTTTTAGATTTTTTGATAGCCACATGTGTAGAGACTTAGGTAATGCATTTCACTTCGATATATAGTCACTCTCTCATTCTATTGAATATAGATTCAATACTCACAAGACTACAGCACTTTTGTGGGCTACCACTCTTGTAAGAAGCATAATGATTCTCATAATTTATCACTCTCAAGGGAGTACATTCCAAGAAATCTCAATTTATCTCTTGGACACTTGAATTATGTTTCTGGAATCTATCCCATACTTGTTACAGCAGTTAGTGGATAAAGTAACAAACAGTCCAAAAATATATATGCCTCAAATATAACCTAGTTGTCTGCATAAAACCAAGAAAATGTTTGGCTTCTATATATTGGTCAATGAATATGTTTACTAGCATGGTTACTGGGAATAAAATAGATTTTGTTGTAAAAGAATTACTATGCAAAATTACAGCAGTGTAATTTATTATAACATGTGCTTGACATTTCCAGTGGATGAACAAACATTTAATTATTGCACATCAGGTTTTCAAGTGAGTTTAATATGTAAGTAGCGGTCAAGATAATTAGGGATGTAACATCAATAAGTGTACCAGCTAGAGACATTAATTTCACACGATTTAAATTTCATTAATTAAGCCATTCATTGGTTTTAAGAAGTTTGTGCTTATTGCATTATCCATCTACTACAATTTTCATACAGCTTATTGGATTCCTAATCACTAGATTCATTGATGAAGGTTTTCTACTTCTAATATATCAGTGTAGGTCCACAATAGTCCAGCCCCTCCACTGATAACAACTACATACTCAAGATAAAATATAGAAAACAACCATAGAGAAATATGAATAGTAAGCAAATGCAGACATGAAGGTTTTCTACTTCTAATATATCAGTGTAGGTCCACAATAGTCCAGCCCCTCCACTGAAAACAACTACATACTCAAGATAAAATATAGAAAACAACCATAGAGAAATATGAATAGTAAGCAAATGCAGACAGGTTGTTGGGGGAGTCAAACCTTGGAATTTTCCATTGTTTGAGGCTTTTCCTTGATAGTGGGCCAGAACCTCAAATCAGAAAGGTGCAGGTGACTGAAATTCTGATTCAAAACTTGCCATCTTTCTGGCCATAGGAATCATTGAAAGATGTCTGTACAAGTGCAATTACAGAGAGTGAAGAGGGAATCCCAGAAGGGAGAGAGGAGAGAAGGGGATTTCTTGATTCTGTGAATAAATTGTATAGATATTTAAGTCCACACCCACAATAAATGAAAGAGCTTATAGTCTGAATCTAACCAGATTAATTGCTATTTAAAATGAAAATATTAACATTCTTTCCCAAGAAATACAAGAGAACCCAGAATTGACATAATATTTTAAGGTCCAGTAAAACCCAACTTGACTCAACATTCAAAGAACAAAGAAATGTAACTCATATTCATAGAAAAAGTTACTCAACGGATGCCAACTCCAACATAATTTAGATGTTGAAATTGTAATACAAGAATTTAAAGCAGTTGTTAAAACTCCTAATGTAAATTATAATACATTTACATCAGTGAAAAGACAAAATAGCAAAGAGCTTTGAAAAATAAAAATATTATCAAATGGAAATTTTAGTACTGACATGTAATGAATTGAGGAAAATCAGTGGAGAGGTTTAATCACAGATTAAATATGGCAGGAAAAGGATTCAGGAAACTTGAACATTTCTCAATATAAATTACAAAATCTGAAAGTGAGAGAAAATTTAAAAAATAAACAGAACTGGGCCGGCCCGGTGGTGCACTGCTACAGTGCGCCACTTGGGAGCGCGGCGGCGCTCCCGCCGAGGCTTCGGATCCCACATACAGACCGGCCACTCACTGGCTGAGCGAGGTGTGGGCGCAACACTGAGGGTTGTGATCCCGTTGCAGGTCCCGGTCTGGTACGGGCGCAACACTGAGGGTTGCGATCCATTGCTGGTCACGAAAAAAGACAAAAAAAGGAAAAAAATAAAAATAAAAATAAAAATAAAATAAATAAATAAACAGAATTGAAGGAACATATTTTAAAATAAAATTATAGTAAATCTAATACAAAAATCTATTAAAAGGAGAAATACTTTGGATAAACAGTTGATTTATTTTAGGAATAAAAGGAGTGAATTAGCATTTGAATGTCAGTCGTTATAATTTATTATATTAACATAGTAAAGGAGTACCCAATTTAGAGAAACCTCACAGGTCAATTGCACCGTCTTTCACAGATTGCCCTCACTTCAAACACCAGCTGTAACTTTGGGGATCCCAGGACACCCCCCACTTCTGACCTGCTGGCTACCTATTTGGTAGTTCCCATATTCCCCTCATGTTTAACAATTCACTAGCATGATTCACACAACTTAGAAAAGTGCTATATTTACAATTATAGTCTTACTATATAGCAAAAGGATACAAATCAGAACAAACCAAAGGAAAAGACACATAGGGTGAGGTCTGAAAAGGTTCCAAATCACTTGAGAAATTCCAAAGGTTTAGATGTTACTACCCAGGAACGGGGAACAAAGGCCAGCCAAATTCTTTACTACACAGGAGGAAAATACAGAGACCATTTCAATAAATGCATACAAAATCAAATACACCAATACAAAAATGATATAGAATTTTTTACCCTCTTAGTTTCTCAGAATATGACCATTGCCTTTAATTGTCACCACAACCACCATGGTTCTCCAGGACTTCTTATTTTAATAAAAAATATGCTGCTATTACTATCATTACTAATTGTTAAAATGCTTTTTAGTAAGGATTAGCAATTCTCTTCACTGTTGTAGGCACACATACGTGCTCTTTTAAAATATTAAAACAACATCATAAAATGAGTCCTACTATTCTTGGCAACAGTAAGTGCAGAGCAGTTAAGTAACTTGCCCAGGGTCATACAGAGAGGAAATGCAGGAGCCTATACTTGAGGTCAGGTATTCTATAATTTTTTATTGAAATGAAAGTCATATAACAAACAATTAGCCATTTTAAAGTTTACTTTAAAGTGGCTTTTAGTGCATTCACGTTGTGCTACCACCCCCTCTCTCTAGTTTCAAAACTTTTTTATCATCTATGAAGAACACTCTTATGTTTTAAAAAATTGCTCCCATTCTTCCCTTCCCCCATTCCCTGCTAACCCTGAATCTTCTTTTTTCTCTAGGGATTTGTCTAATTTAGATATTTCATATAAAAGGAATCATACAATAGGTGACTTTTGTTTCTGGCTTCTTTCATTTAGCATAATGTTATTGAGGTTCATTCAAGTACTGGTATGTAGAAATTTAATTTATTTTCGACTGAATAATTATTTGGCATATGTACATACTAAAATTTGTTTATCCGTTTATCTGTTGAAAATTGGGGGTGTTTCCAAATTTTGACTATTATGAATAATGTTGCTATAAACATTTACGTACGAATTCTGTGTGGGCATATATTTTTATTTCAGAAAGTTTGCCTGTTTAAATAGCCTATAATAGAAAGAATTAGCTGATAACGTCTTACACAGTCATTAAACATCTCAATATGCTTACATCTGGGGAAAAATTTCAGTTATCACGGTTTGTAACTAAGCAGAATTACTTTGACCTACAGAGTCAGTGAAACTGACTGTGAAATATGAGGAATCATAATTTAGAATCATAAAATTCTTGGTCTTTTCATTATACTCATTACTTAGGAAATTGTAAATTCAGTTAATTTAAGCATTCACAGAGTTTATTTTATTTATTTTAAGTTTTACTTTATTTTTAATTGACAAAATAATTATACATATTTATAAGGTCCAATCTTACATTTCAATGCATGTATATATTGTATAAGAGTCGAATCCGAGTAATTAACATATCTGTTACCTCAAACATTTATCATTTCTTTGTGGCAAGAACATTCAGCATTCTCTCTTCTAAGTATTTTGAAATATACAACATATTACTGTTAACTAATTCACCCTACTGTGCAGTAGAATACCAGAATTTATTCCTATCAAACTGGAATTTTGTACCTGTTTACCAACCTCTGCCATTTTCCCCTTCTGCCCCCTCCCCAGCCTCTGGTAATCACTTTTCTGCTCTCCACTTCTATAAGATACATTTTCTATTTTAGATTCCTCATTTGAGTGAGAGCATGTTGTATTTGTCATTCTATGTATGGCTTATTTCACGTAACATGATGTCATCCAGGCTCATCATATTGTCACAAATGACAGGCTTTTATTCTATTTTTAATGGCTGTATAGCACTTTATTGTGTATTATACCACATTTTTTAGTCCATTAATTCATTGACAGACACTGAGGTTGATTCCATATTGGCTATTGTGGATAATGTTGCAATAAACATGAGAGTCTGGATATCTCTTTGATATACTGGATCATATAGTATTTTTAGTTTAAATTTTTTGGGGAATCTCCATACTATTTTTCATAATAGTTCTACTAATTTTCATTCTCACCAACAGTGTGTAAGGGTTTCCTTTTCTTTATATCCTCTCCAACACTTGTTATCTTGTCTTTTTGATAATAGTTATTCTAACAGGTGTGACAAGATAGATCATTGTGGTTTTGATTTGCATTTCCCTGATGATTAGTGATGTTGAGAATTTTTTATATACCTGTTCAACATTTGTATGTCTTCTATTGAAAAACGTCAATTTATATATATATGTGTGTGTGTGTGTGTGTGTGTGTGTGTGTGTGTGTATAAATATATATATATATATTTATACACACACACACACACACACACACACACACACACA
>NW_007734152.1:76007-77346 GCF_000696425.1 Galeopterus variegatus | reverse complement strand
TTTTTTTCTGGTGCCTGGCTGGTACAGGGATCAAACCCTGGGCCTTGGTGTTACCATGTTCTAACCAACTGAGCTAACTGGCTCAGTTGAGATAACTGGAGGAAGCTCATAATCTTCTTTTCAATTGGATTATTTGTTTGTTTTTGCATGATTGAATTATTTGAGTTTCTTGTATATTCTGGATATTAACTCCTTTTCAGATGTATGGTTTAATAAAGATACAAAAAAAAATAAACTTGAAGAAAATACTAGCAAATTTGATAATATACTAAAAAGACTGAACACTATGATTAACTGAGTACTGGAATTTATACCAGTAATGCAAAGGTGGCTCAAAGAACAAAAATCAGTGTAATGCACTACATTAACAGAATAATGGAAGACAAAACTCAACACCCATTCATGATAACACTCAAAAAGCCAGGAATAGGTGGGGACTTCCTGAGTCTTATAAAGGGTATTTATTAAAACCATCAGCTAATATCATTCTCAATGTTGAAAAGTGAAAACCTTCTTTGTTAGATCAGAAACAAGAAAATCATATCCTCTTTTACCACTTCTATTCAACATTGTACTGGAAGTTGTACCTGGAGTGATAAAAAGCAAGAAAATAAATAAAAAACATACAAATTGGTAAGAAAAATGCAAAACCATATCTATCCACAGATACATAATATACATATTTCTAAGAAATCCATGCCAACTATTAAAACTAATATGTTAATTCAGAAGTTAATGGATACAAAATCAATATTCAAAAATCAATTGTATTTCTATACTCTCAATGAACAATCTGAAAAAAAATAAAGAACAAAATATTATTTATAGTATAAAGAATAATATACATAGGAATAAATACAACCAAGAAGATACAAAACATGCATACTGAAAACTACAAAATGTTGCTGAAAGAAATTAAAGATGTAATAAATGGGAAGGCATTTGTGTTCAAAGATGCCTTTATTCCCAGAGACAAATTCAATGTAATCCCTATCAAAATCCCACCAGCCTTTTTGCATAAATGGAAAGCTGATCCTAAAATTCATATGAAAAGGCAAGGGACTCTGAAAAGGAAAAACAACCTAGAAATAAGTAAAACAAAATTGGAAGACTCATACTTCCTGATTTCAAAACTTAATACAAAGCGGCAGTAATCAAAACAATGTGATACTGGCATAAGAATTGACATAGATTAATGAAATATAATTGTGTATCTAGAAGTAAACTCATAGATCTGTGATCAATTGTTTTTTGGTCATGGCACCAATGTCATTCTTGGGGGGGAAAGAATAGTCTCTGTAACAAATGGTATTGAAACAGTGAATCTATACACAAAAAA
>NW_007734152.1:64834-75383 GCF_000696425.1 Galeopterus variegatus | reverse complement strand
GGGGGGAAAGAATAGTCTCTGTAACAAATGGTATTGAAACAGTGAATCTATACACAAAAAAATGAAGTTGGACTTTTACTCCAACCATATACAAAATTTAACTCAAAATCAATCAAAGGTCAAAATGTAAGAGCTAAAATTATAAAATTAATAAATGAAAACGTAGGGATAAATATGATTGTGGACTTGGCAATGGTTTCTTAGATAAGACACCCAATACACAAGCAATAACAGCAACAATAAGTACACAAATTGAAGGTTATCAAACTGAAAATGCTTGTGCATTAAAAGATACAATAAACAGAGTAAAAAGACAACTAATAAATGAGACAAAATATTTGTAAATCATGTATCTGACAAGGGTCTAGTATCTAGAACATACATAAAACTCATACAACTCAACAACAAGAAAATAAAATAACCAATTAAAAAATAAACAAAAAACTCCTTTCTCCAAAGAAGATAAACAAATGGCCAACAGGCACATGTAAATATGCTCAACAATTAGTCATTCATGAAATATAAATTAAATCACAGTGCAATACTACTTCACAAGCACTAGGATGGCTATAATCAAAAAAAGAAAAATAAGAATCGGTGTGGATATGGAGAAATTAAAACACTCGTACATTTCTGAAGGAGTGTAAAATGGTCTGACATCGAAGCCGTTTGTCAGTTCTTCAAGTTAAACCTAAATTGCTCCTGTATCCCAGAAATTTCTCTAATAGGTATGTGCCTAAGATTTGCAGACAGATGTTCCAACAAAAATGTGCACTTGAATGCTCATAGCAGCACTAAGCACAATAGCAAGACTTAACCAACTCAAATGTCCATCAACTGATGAATCAATAAACAAAATGTGGTATAGCCATAAAATAGAATATTATTCAGCCAAAAAGTGGAATAAAGTACTGATACATGCTACAACATGGATAAACTTTGAAAACATTATGCTAAGTGAAAAAAGCCAGACACAAAGGGCACATATTGTAGGATGGTTTTATAGGACATACCTACAACAGAAAAATCAATAGAAACAAAAAGCAAATTATTGGTTGCCAGGTGCTATGAGGAGGGGGGAGTGTGAATAACTGTTCAGTAGGTACAGGGTTTCCTTTTGGGATGATGTAGATGTGTTGGATCCTGAAAGTGGTGATGATTGAACGGCATTGTGAATGAACTAAATGCCACAGGACTGTATACTTTTAAATGGTTAAAATGTTTAATTTTATGGTACGTGTGTTATTTACAGTAATAAAATGTATGAATCAAATTATACTTCAACAAAAATATGTTTTTTAAAATCATGGATTTTTGATTCATAAAAATATGGATACTTAGTAAATAAGGTAAGTTATGGAGAAAGAAGATCCCTAAAATAATCTCATAAGTAAAGAAAAAATAATAATAAAATTTGTGACAGATTATATGGCAAAACAATTGAGAAGTTATTTTCAACTGAATAGAGACAGAAAATTAATTTTGCACTGGACCAGAAGTGTTCTTATGGCTTGAACATGTACACACACATTTGGGTACACACACTCAATCCAGAGAAAATAGCATAATACCAGGCTGTTCTTTAAATAAATGAAAATTATTGCATCTCACAAAACCCCAAACTTGGCATATCCAAAATTTAAGCTTATTATCTTCTCCCAAATAATTTCTGTTATGTATTCTTAAGTTCATTTAGTGGCACAATCCACAGATTTTAAAGCAGAAATTCAACATTATCTTTCATCATACTTATATCTGATTTCTAAACAATGCTGTGCTAATTTTGTGTCTTTTCTCAGTTTCTAAGAGCTCTGGGTTCAGAATTAGCATGTGAAGTTCTATGGAAGAAAAAAACTCACATAATAAGCCATTTGGGTTCTGGACTACCTTCTTATACCCAGTTAATTATATAGTTTACATATTTCTCAATGATCCCTGTTCCATAAATCCATAAATTGCAGATTTATTTCTAAGCCCCATAGTCAGACCAAATGCATTCTTGTAAACATATTTTATAAACAGGACTCCATTCCTAACAAATATCATTAATGTGTTTTCCTAGAAGTCTGCCAAATCACCATGTTTACAATGGAATTTACCCATGTAATATCCTCCTTTCTTTTTCAGTTGTCCCTGGTAAATGAAGAAAATAGATTACGGGCATACTGTTAAACATTCCTTGCCACAACCATTTAATTTTCTTTTCATCTTTAGCATTATATATTTATCTCGTTTGTAAAGATTGCCCCTATCATCTGAAGCAAGATATCCTCTCTCCTTTCACTCACATTTAATATGTACAGGCATTCTAAGTCTAGATTGTAAGCTCTGTGAAATGGCCTATTTGCCCCTATCATCTGAAGCAAGATATCCTCTCTCCTTTTACTCACATTTAATATGTACAGGCATTCTAAGTCTAGATTGTAAGCTCTGTGAAATGGCCTATGCATTATTTTTCTTAGTACACAGCCCTGAGTTAGCCTACCATGTTGTTTGTCACACAGTCATCAATTTATATATGTTCATGAAGTGGCAGGGAAAAGAAAATATTTTATGAAAAATATTGTCTAATCAAGATTTATTATAACTTTATAAAAATTAAAACAATGCTATAAATACAGTAGATTCTGATCACAACACCTAAGTAGTAGCAAATTAAGAACAGTTTCCCTTCACATGTAATTTTTTACTTCAGTATAAATTAAAAAGAATTTATGAGCAGAAATTAACAACTTTTTAAATTGTATATGTTACAGGGATAATAATAGAATTACATGTAATTGTAAGAAATAATACAGAAAGATCCCAAGTACCCTTTACCCTATATCCCCCAGGATATAGTTTCTTGCAAAACTATAGTATAAAATCATACCAGAATTTGACATTTATTCATTATATTTATCTTATTCAAATTTCTCTAGTCTTACTTGTACTGGTTTGTGTGTGGCTCTGTGTATCTAGTTCTATACAATTTTATCACATATGTAGGTTCGCGTATCTACCACACATTCCAGCCTAGTACAAAACAGTTCCATCACTTCTAGAAGCCCTCCTGGGAAGGCTACTCTTCAAATAGTGATTGAATGTTACTTTTTCAAAATATACTGACCAAAAGAAAACTAATAAGAATGAAATGTATAAAGAAGCCATTTTAACACAATCACTTATGTATCTCATTATGTGTTGCTATCAAGTATGTGTTAAAAAGAAACACCACATGACTTGAGATTGTATTTTTGTAAACACACATGCACTAAAATAATTCTAAAGAAAATGTACTGCAGATTATTCGCTACTTTTCAAAATAACTCTGATATAAGCAATGTAATCATTATGTTAGAATAAAAATGATTAAATAATAAATGCAGTTGTAACGCAAATTATATACTACTTTCACTGTCATTCTTTGAGAAAATCAACTTAAAATGTGATAAAATAAAATTGCCTCCTTTGCTGGGCTCATGAAATTTAACATCAATATCTTTCAGGGCTGATGTTTCCAGCAATAGCTTTCATTAGAATCTAACACAATGGAAGCTGGGAGGAAGGCTGAGCTGTCATTCAATGGAAAATATACCTTATGAGCAGATGGCTACACACATACTCTGTGAGACAAGATGCCAGTTCAGGAAGTGATTGGGGAAATGAGATAAAGAGAGCAGAAAAGAGTAAGTCTGTCAAATATATTCTTTTGTGGTTTTATTGCTTAATTTACCCTCCTAGAAAAAGACAATGTAGAACTCTTCTGGAAGTGATTGGGGAAATGAGATAAAGAGAGCAGAAAAGAGTAAGTCTGTCAAATACATTCTTTTGTGGTTTTATTGCTTAATTTACCCTCCTAGAAAAAGACAATGTAGAACTCTTCTTACAACCTTACAAATAAAGTTTTAAGGATTTAGAAAATTAACTTCTGTGGATGGATCTGTTAAATTTTTAACCAATATTATTTTCAGTAAATAAGGTTACAAAGAGTTACCAGCATGTTCTTCAGATGCTATGCCCTTTATTATCAATTTATGATTTCCCAAATGTGCTAATATAGAAGATACATTTATTTGCTCAAAATTAAAATAATATATTCTACTTGGGATTTTTTCATTTACTTTTATTTCTATTAATCAAATATTCCATTTGTATAGATTATCTATCTAGAAAGTAGCTGAATCATAGCCACGGTTATAGTTAAAAGAAGTTGAGAAATAAGTGAAAAAAGTATGAAAAGTCACTTACATTCTCAATTTTCTAATAGACAATGAAATCTATGGTTGGTGTAGAATGAAGCCTTGCTAACATATTTTCTTAGTTATTGTTTTGTTTATATATCATTGCATAACAAACCATCCCCCAAACTAAGTGGGCTCTGCAGGTTAACAGGGCTCAGCTCTGTGGCTTTTGCTTGTGTTTCAAGAGGTTGCCAATAGATGACATCTAGACACGTACTCATCTGAGGGCTCAACAAGATTAGATATCGAAGATGGTCCACCCACATAGCTGACAATTGATACCAGCTGCAGGCTAATGAGCTCAACTCTTGGTGTTAACCGAATCACCCCTCTATTTGGCTTGGGCGTCTTATAAAACAATGGATGGGTTCCAATAGAGAATCTCTCTTGAGAGAATTGTCCAAGAGTGAGAATACATGTGCTGAACAGAAAGGAAAGCCTTTTATGGAGTTCCGATGAATATCAGTATTTTTATTTTTTTATTTATTATTTTAACTTCTCAATATATATTGTAGTTAGTTTTCATGACCCTTTACCCTTTCCTCCCCCCCTCCCCTTCCCCACTACATCATATCTGTTCACTTGTCTTAAAAAGTTCAAGGAATTGTTGCCAAAGGGATACCTGAACTCCATTGTTTATTGCAGCTCTATTTACAATAGCCAAGAGTTGGAACCAGCCCAAAGGTCCATCATCAGATGAGTGGATAAGGAAACTGTGGTATATCTGCACAATGGAATTCTACTCTGCTATAAAAAAGAAGGAAAGATTACCATTCGCAACAACATGGGTGGATACAGAGAAAATTAAGTGAAACAAGTCAGGCACAGAAAGAGAAATATCACATTCTCACTTATTTGTGAGAACTAAAAATTAACAAATAAATAAACACACAAAGAGGAGGGGGAAGAAGAATATCAGTATTTTTTAAATGGGGACAGAAAAGAAACCCGAAAAAGGCACAGAGGTAAGCCAGAGATGTTGGAAGAAAACAGACCTTTGTTCTGCAATGTAATAAGAACTTTGACAAATTCTCCAAAGAGGTTAAGTGAGATAAGTATTAAATTATGTGCTTAGCAACAGGCAGATTATTGCAGACTTTGCTGAAAGCAGTAAAATCACATCCACAAGAGTGAGGAATAAAAGTGAGCACGTAGAGAAGTCTAGATAACTTTAAAACAGAGAAAAAGGAAAAAAGTAGCAGTGAAAGTTGACATAAGCTAAAGGATTTCTTAGATGTTTTGGTTTAATTTATTAGATTTTGTTTTGTTTATTTCAAGAAAGAAGTGGCATACCTTTAGCAGTGATAAGAGGAAAGCAATAAACAACAATGTTGAGGACATGAGGAAAAAGAAAACTCTATCATTTAAAGAATCCTAAAATCTTTACAATATTTTTCACATTATGTTGTGAATACATTGCTGACCGGTGACTTGCAAAAATTTTTGGTTTAGGAATCACCCACTGTGGTTGAACGCTGTACTCTTATAGGTTATAAGAGGAAATTTCTCACGTTAATTTTATATAGTATTTCTTTTTCTTTTAGGCTCAAAAAAAGCTATTGTTTTCATTTAGAAATTATTCCAGATGGTATCTGTTCTATTTTAAACTTCTATATACATTCTCACATCTTTTTTTTTTGATAACTTATTAAAAATAAAGATAACATTTGGGAAAAAAGTGGAGACCTCATGTTACAAATTAAATTATATCAAGACAATACACACAACTAAATTGGCTGAATGTTACAGGTGTTGAACATCTTGAAATACCATTTAGCTTATTAAAATAAGAATAACATAGAAATAAAATGTATTTAATGTCAAGGATATAAATTATAAATAATATGTAATATTAAACAACAGAAATTAGCTTATATGACTTTTCATTTCAAGAATACATATAAGCATTAATCAAAGTCATACTTTATACTTTGCTTATATTGTTGAGATAAATGATGATATTGGACCCTTTCCATTAATCAGTCTATATGTAGTCATTAATATTTATAAAAATGTTCACTACCTCTCATTAGAGTTAGGCAATAGGCACATTTTCATAATAAAGAAAAGTAAATGATTTGTGGATTGGGATATTCACTGCAGCATGAGTACATCAGAGTCAATAAAACTTTTGGTTGAATTTTTTTACATAAACCCTGGTTTTATTCTAAAGTTGCTGTCAGTAGATTATAAATACTTTGCCTATGTTTGCCTAGATTGAAAGATTGTGATCTCAATGACCTTCCTCCCAGGATGTGTTAACAAGATTGATATAGAGTTCTGTCACACAGAAGTTATAAAGCCTTTTCAAAATGTATTCATGATTATGAATAATTTATTAACATAAACATTTCACTTCCAAGCAGAGAGTTCACATTTTCTTATTTTAATACTTTGCTATAAAATAAGCAATTAGTTAATTGTTGGGCCATCTATATCATAACATAGATATTCTATTTTATTTTAGTTGTACCCAGAAAAAATAATACATTTTAAAAACAAAATGGCACAAAAACTAAAACTGGAAAAAGCATCAATTATAATTAAATGTGGTAATAAATACTTTCAATTTGTAAGTTATAATGCTATCACTAAATAATAGGACAAAAGAATGTATAAAGATAATTAATGCCAGATTTATATTTCTTGTAAATATAATTTATTGATGTTAAGATCTGGATCATTATATCTGATAGACACGTAGATGGACACACACACAGAATCTACAAACTCTTGTCTCAAAATAAATGCTCACACATATGAGGGTACTTCAAAATGTTTATGGAAAAGGAGAATTAAAAGACAATATAAATCTGTCCATGAACTTGGTGAAGTACATATATATTTTTTTCATGTTCTTCATATATTTCTGCCAAATTGTTACTAATATGAGAAAAACTATTGAGCAAAATTATTTTACTTTTTCTTTTGTAATTATTTCTCTAAATGTCTTTCTACCCTTGTGATTTACTATGTCATAACTTTTGGATCTCTGCATAATTTATGTGCATGTTTCTTCCTTTTTTCTTTCTTTCTTTCTTTAGCAAATAGTTCACAAAGTTGTGTTTTTACCCAAAAGTCATAAATACTATCATTTTTAATTTTCTGAGGAAATCACTTGATCATATATTATAACAATATATTATAAGGTCACTATTGCACTACTATTGTATTATTGTAATGCGCCAAAAACATTATTCTGATATTATAGTACAACAATGAATCATAAAAGTAATTCCAGGAGATACATAATAATGGCTTTATATTTTTTAACTGCTCTATTAAAACTGAATGAATAGAGTTGATTTAAGATGTGTATACAAAATAAAAGTAGACTACATATGCTACTGGTTTTGCAATAATTTATGCATTTATCTTCATATCACAATGAAATAGAATATTCATGGTGGAGGTTAGTCATGAACTTTAGTGTGACTGAGGTCTCATAAATTAAATCATGTGCAGCTTCTTTGGACTAATTACCCATTTCTTAAATGATACCACACAATGAAAGGAAACATAGAAGAGATATACTGAAAGCTACTGTTGAACTAATTAAGCTACTCTTGCTATTGCAAACTCTTTTTAATTTTCTTTTTGCAGTTTTCCTGACACATTTTCATTAAGAGCAAACCAAAAGTTATATTGATATAATTGTAATTGTATGCATAACCTCAACCGTAATATTTCTTTATTTTGCTCTTTATTTCAATGTGATGTGAGTTAATATTTTGAAAGATAAAGACAAGATACTAGCTTATGTACAGTATCATAATGTAAAATACAAAATTAAAATGGAAAATGGATACTTTAATTCAGACAAACAAATTTTACACTCGCACCATACTGCAACAGTATACAGGATAACAGCAGAAATACAATATGTCAAAAAATGGAAAGTGATTGTACCTGTTAACTTCACATTTTTTATGTAACTTCTGGAAAAGATTCTGGCATTTTTCTAAGAGTAACTTGAAAGTTCCTGATAAGAAGTTGTAGTAGTAGGTTTACACATGTTGATTAATAATATTCAAAGTTTTTCTTTTGATAAAGCACATTTCCATTTTTTCTCTCCCTCTGAGTTAGAAACTAAACAAGTAAAAACATATGTCTAACACAAAGACAAACAAATACTTTTATGAAAATCTTTGTAGTCATTGTCTAGAGTTCAGCAAAGCAATATCATTTAATTTAAGGATCAGTTAATGAGAATAAAAATATAGAAGGAAATAGTAAGAGAACATCGCAACATGGGTAGGCTGATTAAACATTAAAAGTTTCTCTCTCTATATATGCACATATATATGATATATGATATCAGTGAAATATATAGAAAAAGTGAAATATATGTGTAGATATAGAAATGTATATATAGAGATATTTAAAATATATTTAATTACTTACACTATTTAGTATAAATCTCCCTATAAACCTGAGATGCCTAGAAATAGATGTGGTGCATCTTATTTGAAATGCTTGCCATAACATATTCAACATGCACAATGTAATTTTCTTCTAAGTGATAAATTATGGGAGCAAACACAAATAAAATTAGCAGATATTATTAATCATTAAAATGACATTGAAATAAAATATTAAAGGAGAAGCTCTGTAAGTTTCATGATAATAGAAAAGGAAAGCAGGTATGGAACAATTAATGTACATTCAGATGTTATTTTAAAAAATGTAAAATATTAGGTATAAAAATATTACTTTTTAGATGATTATAATAGAAATGGATTCATACCCTTAATGCAGAAAACTCTATCAAAACAGTAATGTAAACGGAAGTAGATTTTTACAGTTGTACATATTTTCTGGAAAATATAAGACTATAGTAAACAAGTTATAGTAGAAAGGATTTGGGTATGAAAAAAAAAGAAAAAACAAATGTTTTATAGAACTATATTACATACTACCCGAGGGATTGACTAAGTAAATTTGTCTAATTACAGATTATAAAATTTGAAAATCAAAACAAAGCACAATATCAATTGGGAACTTGTAGTATTTTAATATATTTTTTAGTATGTTATATGATAAAATAAATTAACTGATAATTACTTAAGTGGTTTTCAACTAAATTCCCTTTTATTACGTACAAGAGTAAATAATCACATGTTCTGTATATTACTGTGCCACATAAGACAAAGTGCACAAAGTGTTAGGTCGACATTACTTCAGATTTATACAAAGGCACTAAGGTTAAGAGAAGCTAATTAGAACAAGGTCAAAATGGTTAATCTCAGAATTGAAAAAACATATCCTCTTATGAAATCCAGTGGCTTTCCAACATATTATGAACTTGTGGGTACGGAATATTTTTCTAAATATAATTCTAAATTTCTAGACTATTTAATGATACAAAATTATAAGATCATTAGGACAAAACACATTTTATATTGTTATGTGTAATAAGACAGTGGCAAACAGGGTATACACAGATTCTATGATTAGAGAGATGAAATTTCAAATGAATCTTCATTACAATATTGGACTTATGAATAGATAGAAGATGCATTATTATTTTTAGGTTGATAAGAAATTATTCATAACAATAAACAATATATATACCATTTGTCTAATTAAATCAGAAGATCCTTTCACAACTGAAAACATACTATATTGGAGAAAGAGGATGTAAATTATATCATTCTTTTTTTAAAAAACAAAGGAGGAAAATGAGATTCTAAGAAAATAATTTTCTTGATGTATCCCACAGTATATTACAGGAACATAATGAATAACACGGTGCTACATGACTCCAAGTGCTGTCGTGGGAAGTGGAGGTCTTGCCAGATATTTACACCTTAAGTAACTTCCTCCAAATATGTTCAAGGTTTATTTTTTCATTATTGTGGTGGTGGTGGTGTTGAGAGAGACATCGAGAAAAAGCTGAAGTAATTAAATATGCCATTATTCTTGGGAATTCAAGTTTAGATTTATATGATGGTACTTCAGAAAGTTTATGGAAAAATGTAATTGAAAGATGATATGAATCTTTCCATAAAGTTTTTGAAGTACCCTCATAGATTTAAGTTTAGATTGTAAATTTAGGCATGTTGTTCTGACTATCCCTAAAAAAATGGTGCTACTATATAATACAACACACAGTTTGGAAGTTTTAAAACTGTTTCTTATAATATAAAACCCAGTATATTTTTTGCATTTCTCTCTTAATGCTTGTAGGAATGGGAAATCTGAACAAAGCCAAAGCTATTCATATCCTCTGAATTTGAAGAGTATGAATGTGAATAATGATATGCGTTTGTGAATAGTGTCCTTGTTGTACTGACCTCAAGAAGTATGTACCACTGTGGCAAAAA
>NW_007734152.1:60523-63963 GCF_000696425.1 Galeopterus variegatus | reverse complement strand
AAGAAACAGACTAGGAGAAGAAAGAATAGATCATTATTTGATTGGTATATTTTAGATCTCAAGTTATGTTTGAGTCCTAAATATAATTCATCTTATTATATAAAGGTCTCAGTAGTAGATAAGGATGTTGGCAAAACATATTCTTAAATGCTCTTAGACAGATACACATCCCAAATAAACAAAACCCTTACCTATAAAATTTGAATTGATGTCCATTGTGTGTTTTCAACTACATCCAGAGACCTAGGCCAATTCTAGTTCTTCTCCACTTAACATTAATGACTTTTTTTGCAGTTCTGTATTGTGTTCAAAGTTACTCTTATTTTTTTTTAGCTTTCTAGAGTTTTAAGTTTATATTAAAACTTCTACATGAATAAACTAATTTGTGTGTATAAAAAACAGTGCTAAGTCCTTTGAATAAATAATGCCACAGCAATAAGCCACCTATCAGCTAAGAAAATGAATGTAATAAATAGGGGAGAAATCAATATTTCATCATTTGTAAGCATATTCCCTGAGATTGAGATAAGAATTCTGTTGACAATTTTTTTAAAATTTGAAGGATGGCTATTTTTATGAAAGATTATCTCCTTAAGTGGACTGAATATTCAGTCACAAAGTAAAAGTTACTCTATGAGTTATAACTGATATTCTTAGTGGTACTTATTTTATTCCCTTCAGAAAGTAGAAAATAGCACATGAAAGCTGTGGAAGGATAGAACAGGGACTTGCTCCAGGAAGGCTGCTCAAGTTAACACATACTAGTAGCAGTTAAACGAACCTACCAATCAGCTTGCCCTTCTTCAGAACCCTGTGGTTTTCTAAGCAGGAAACAAAACCACAAAGCATCAAAAGCCCCCTTTCTCCTTGATTCTCAGAAAAGAGCTTGCTCAAGCAAAAATCACCCAAATCTCTCTTTCTCTGCCTTTTTCTTGAATATTCCTCTGCTTAGTTAAAATAAATACTCCCATTCCAGAACAACATATAAACCCTTCCCCACAAATTCACAGGATGCTCCTCACTTGTGAGCAAATGTCTGCACACCTTTCTGTGTGTACTTTCACTTTTCAGTAAATGAATGTGTGACTCTGCTTGGTGAGCTTGGCGTTATTGTGGGTTCCTGATGGGATTCTTTCCTTGGGAAAATGAAGAACTTGCACCTCCAACATCAAAAGGAACAAAGGAATAAGAAAGAAATCCAATCATATTACATTTGAAATTTTCTGTTAGGTTGCCTCTTTTCTTGGTAATTCTATTGGGGTTAGGCTATTGTTATTTGTCTGTTAGTGTTTGCCTGTTATAATGATGAATATGTTTAATTATATTAGAAGAGTTTTGTCACATTAATATATCTGTAGAATAGATGTGTTGAGATGTCATATATTTTATAGAAATGTTAATACAGTGTTGAGAAGTCTCATATTATATAGGTATGTTACGGTATGTGTTTGAATGTTGAAGCAGTCTTTATGATGAAAAATTCTAATGATTAAAAAAAATTCAGTAGTATGGTTCCTTTGAGTTAACAAACAAAAGAGAGCTTTGATTTTATCAAATTTTAAAGGTAAGTATTATAAATCTTCTTAACAATAAAGTACTTACCTCATGTTTTTTCTTTAAATTTATAATATCCTACACAAAGATACCTTTAGTTCATTTCTATATTTAGTTTTTTATTATTATATTTGTTTATTTACTTGTACTTTTTTTGTGGGGTCCAATGTGTTGTTTCAAAATATGCATATACAGCACAGTGATTCGCTTAGGGTAGATAACATAGTTTTCATTTAGTTTTTTATTATTATATTTGTTTATTTACTTGTACTTTTTTTGTGGGGTCCAATGTGCTGTTTCAAAATATGCATATACAGCACAGTGATTCGCTTAGGGTAGATAACATAGTTTTCTACCCGTTATAATATGTACAGTTTTCATCTCTTCGGTTTTCCTATTCAATAAGCCAGTGTCATCACATATTCAACTTTAAAGATGTTAATTAACCTTGAATGCCTTTCAGGTTTCATATAATCAGTTTCAGATTTGTTGAGGCACAGAATTCAGTTCCACATGCTTAGAAATTGGCAAGTCAGTTTTTCATGCAGTGATTGAACCTATCAAACTACTCAGCATGTGCACTGCCGTGAGATTTTATTAGTCTGCTGCATTTCCACCAACATGAAGAAGTCATAAAAACATTTGTTTCAAAAATAAAATTTCCCTGGGAGAAAAATCAACCACTTGTTTGGCTGATGAAATTGGTAATATAATAAAGAAATCCCATGCAAATAATTCTTAGCCCATAAACTGAGGGAGGGAGAAATAAAAGGATGACTATCAAATTTAGTCATGGCATGAATTTGTAATGTGAATAAATAACTGTATGCTTTTACAGAAAAACTATTTTTTTTAAAGAGGGAATTATGAATATTTTACACTCAGTATTCCTGCCAATTTACAAATCCTTCACTGCATAAGAATCAAATTTGAATAAGAATTAAGAGTTAAGTTACTAAGAGTCAAAAGTATGTGCTTAATTTGTACAGAACAACTATTCTCTAGAGATACATTGTTCTTAATGGAATCTTTCCGTGAACTAACAGAACATAGAAGAGCTAGTATGGTCAATAATCTAAACTTCAAAAAGAGCAAAATTTGTTTAAATATATATTTTAAAATTCTTCTCTGTCTAATTGTATATTAATTGGAGAGGAAATTGTCCCTATTTCAATAAAGTAGTTGTTCCCACACTGTAAAATTACATAGAAAGAACAGATTTTTTGTCTGATCTGAGAAGAAAACTTCATAATCCTACAAGCCCTGAGAGAAAAAGAGAAATGTGTCAAGTCTAAGGAAAAAAAGATGATTATCTCACTCACTGTGAGGTAGGATGTCAAAATTTATGATTAAATTTTGACATAGGTCTATGTAACCAGAAAACAGGTCTTTGGAAGCCATAGGTTGGAGAGCCTGGCCACTCAAGCAGACACCCAAGGCAGTCAACCCAGCCAAGTTGTGGTGCCATGCATGCGCACTAACTCTACCCACACACAACTTTCTTACAAAGAATGCTGCACTACCACCAACCTACCCTGAAGCAAGTGGGCCTGATTCAATTATTCTATTTTCCCAATAATCCACCCCTTCAGGGTCCCTCGCTGTACAATCTATGTGTTCAAAATCTTCCACAATGTTCCCTTAGTGAGGATAGACAGCCCTTACATTCACATATTACACATTGCATCCAAGTCCCAAAAGTCTTTAGCTTGTTGCAGCACCTACTCAAAAGTCCAAAGTCCTAAGTCTCCTCTGAGATCAAAAGCAAAATTCCTTCCGGCCATGAACCTGTAAAGAGTCAAAAACAAGTTTATCTACTTCCAAGATACAGTGGAACAGACATTGGGTACACATTCCCATTCCAGAAGGGAGGAATAGAAAGGAAA
>NW_007734152.1:59479-59860 GCF_000696425.1 Galeopterus variegatus | reverse complement strand
CACATTCCCATTCCAGAAGGGAGGAATAGAAAGGAAAAACAGTCCCCAAACAAATCCAAAATCCAAACATGGCAAACATTAAGCACACTGGGGCACCTGGACTCCTAAAGCGTTGGGCAACCTCGCTCCTACAGCTCCACCAAGTGCAGCCCATTGAGATGCCCTGGTGCCTGTAGCTTTTCCCAGCTGGTGCTGCACACTGCCAGCAGCCCCACGGTTCTGGGCTCCTAGTGGCAGTCCTACCATCCTGGCTCCAGTAGACATTTCCTCAGTGGGGGTTCTCTGTGGGGGATCCGACCCCACTTTTCTGCTCCATGTCATTCTGTAGATGACCTTGGCAGAAGCTCCACCCCTGCAGCAGGTCTCCACCTGAGTCCCCAG
>NW_007734152.1:58715-59085 GCF_000696425.1 Galeopterus variegatus | reverse complement strand
GCAACCCTTGGCTTGGTGTCTCCTGCACCGCGCTCAGCCAGTGAGCGCACTGGCCAGTCTTATATAGGATCCGAACCCGCCGTGGGAGCGCCTCACTCTCCCGAGTGCGCCACAGGGCCGGCCCAAAGACAATGTTTTTAGCAAACAGTTTATCTGCTTCACCCTTGGGTTTTTCTCTGGCTCTCTGCTTTTTACCTCATGGCCAGGCTGTAAATTTTCCAAATATTTATGCTCTGCTTTTACATTCTGGCTTTTGAATTACTTCAATCAGCTCCAGTTTACACTGGCTATTCACTCAGTCTCAGGCAGTTTTTTTTGCAGCATTTGCCCACAGTTCAAACAGCTGCATTCACACAGTCCGTCAAGGAGT
>NW_007734152.1:55996-57699 GCF_000696425.1 Galeopterus variegatus | reverse complement strand
CAGGACATTTATCCATGCTTCCAACAACTCTGCTTTCTGCCACAAATCTCAATCAGTTTGCCGTGTAGTGAGCAATAGCCAGGCCCCGGTCAGCAGAAAAGTGGCCACTGGGCACCACATGCTCAAGGACAGCCAAATTTCCTCCCCTTCCCAGGGGTTTTGCATTGTAGTACCGGACTATGCTGCCTTGCAGTACACTGTGCAGCAACAAGATCCCAGTCAAGAGGAAAGTGGCTATAGGGTGGAGCATATTCACAAGTAGGCACATTTCCTCCTTCTTCCAAGGGCTTTTGGCTCCTCTACCTGCTCAGAATCCTGCCGACTATGCCAATTTGTAGTGTAATCCTGCTGACTACACTGATTGTAGAGCTAGGGCTAGGGTCTGGAGCTCACAGACCCCTAGAGCCTGTTCACAAACCCTTCACATGCAGGTCTACAAGCTAGGTAAGTGGCAAAAAGATCCTTGCAGCCATAGGTTGGAAAGCACGGCTGCACTGGGCAGATGTCTGAGGCCAAAGCCTGCCCACCTGCTTCACCAAACTCCTCTCTCTCTCTCCCTCTCTCTCTCTTTTTCTCTCTCAAGAACACAAGAATAGCAATAAAACTAAAAAGATACATTGGTGCACATGCATACTAACTACACACACACACACACACACACACACACACAATTTGCTTACAAAGGATGCTGAACCACACCCAACTGGACCCAAGGTGAGGGCCCTGACCAAACTATTCTATTTTCCCACAGTCCCTAATTCCCCAAACCAGAGACCTACCAATACTGCCATGGCAATTACTGCGAAGACTAGAAAAGAAGACAGAATAACTCCGTAATGCCCTCCTTCTAGAACTTGGGACAATACTCTAATGTTCGTTTATCTATATTTATCCATCTGCTTTCCTTTATGGAGCCTCCTCTGTTTTGGGGAGCGGAAGTTGTTATTTCCTGGAATCTACTCAACCAATTTTTAAGGTGTGCTTTTGCAACTCACCCCCTTTGTGAGTACCGTTTAATATTTAACAGGAATTTGGTATTTACTAAACATTTGATCTTAATATCTCTGCCCATATTCTTTTCTGCTTAAGATCCTAAGCTCATGAAGAACATGTTTTTGTTTAATGTTTTGACAACCTTTAAGTACACAAATGCTTAGAGAACCAGCTGGTAGATGTCTTTTCAGATGTTGACAACAGATAATACACTATAAGGACCTGCCTTCTAAGTTAGGGATTAGAAATCTCTCTTGGCTAGAAAATTCCAAATGGCCAAAAAACAGATATTAGACTAAGATGCACTGCCCAGGGCCTTGGGGCATTCACAGATAATCTTGAGAAAGGGAGAAAATGCCCCTCCCCCACAGCATTCCAACCTTTTCTTCTTGGCTGCTTTATCTGAAACGCTGATGGGAGAAAAAGAAATGAAAGCTACAAGAAGGAGGGAAGGAGGAAGGAAGGAATGAAGGAAAGAAAGAAAGAAAAGACTACAAAAATACATTGAACTTTGAGAAGGAGAGAACAAATCTAAGGATACTAGAGATGAGGAGAGGGAGAGATGGGGTTTGGGAAGTGATAGGTCTGGTAAAGTGCATAAAAAATCATAATTTGTAAGAATTAAAAGACTAATAATAATTTTTTTTTAAAAAAGCTACAAGAGGGAGAATGATAGTAGTGGGCATGATGGTCAGAAATAGCAGCTCTCC
>NW_007734152.1:53507-55425 GCF_000696425.1 Galeopterus variegatus | reverse complement strand
AAAAAGCTACAAGAGGGAGAATGATAGTAGTGGGCATGATGGTCAGAAATAGCAGCTCTCCACCTTGCAAAGGGGTAGTCAGGTGTTCAATGGGATTCCCTACCATTAGCAAAGCACTTTGTCAATGAGTCTGTAATAACAGAAAGTGCTTGCACTATGAGTGAAAACAGCAGGTTACAAAATTTTATATACAGGTATACACACACACACTCATACACACATGTGAAATCCGATCCCAATTATGTAAAATAAAGCCTATTAAAAAGCATAAGGGCAATACACCAAAACATTGGTTTTCATTGAAAGAGAATCATTCATATTTTTCTTCTTTCTATTTTTCTATTATTCTTTCCAATTTTCTATAATCGTGTACTGTTCTGATAGCTGAAAAAATTATTTAAAATGTAAAAATCTGTTCATTAAAATTCAGCATATTTTACTTTTTAGCAAATGGGAAAGTGAATATTCAATACAAAGTTTGCCAGTTTTCAAAGCATATAATGATCTGTCTTACAAAGGACGCTATTGACCTGATGGTAAAGGTGGATAACAGTAACTAGGAAGAAGCTTTCCATGCTGATTTGAGCAGCCAGCCCCAGATCCTTGTCTCTGGGTCAGATCTACCTGCCTTTCTTTTTCTGTTAAACATTCTGGCCAATCACAGATAATTGGGGGACTTGGAGAGGGAGAGGTGTAAGGAGAGGTGTGAGAAATCAGTACCGCAATTGTCAGAACTGCTTTGAAAGACTGCCAGCTTCTACCTGGACTGAATAGCTGGACTCATCTCCCAAATGAAGGCCTGGGCCTTGGGAAGAACTCGCCTACATCCTTGCGCGAAGAGCCTTGGCCTTAAGGATATCAATACGTACATCTTCACTTTGGTAGGAGCCATTTCTCTCAAGCCCGCCCAAAACGCAAGACTCAAGGAAGGTCTGGGTTTGGCTTAGCCGAAAGCTCTGAGAAAAGAATGTTAACTGTGTTCCTGTAAAGCTGCCCTGTTACTCTCCTGATCTTGTTTCCAGGAGCTTTGGGGAAGCGTTTCAGGCTCCTCTCACTGATGTGAGCTTCCAGGCCTTTGTACCTAGAGAACCCAGGCCTCCCTCAGCTGGGGCTCTGTGATCCGGCTGACCTCCCACAAGATGAGCAAAGCTGCAAATTCTCAAGCAGCAAGAATCGGGTCCGTATTTCACGACCCTGGGGCAAGAGGGTCTGAGAGGAGATGGGGCGAGGTTGCCTGGGTGTGAGTGTGTGCTGGGAGATCATTTCTGGAATGTTTTCTCTTCGATATCCTGGTCAGGGCTGTATTTTTTCTACTGAAGGGGGAAAGGATGGGGGTAGGGGTGGACTCAGTGGGTTTCCAGTCCACCCAGACCCCACCATAGTGCAGACGAGCTACTAGATGAATGGATTTTTCGTTTGGTTTTGTCTGCGGATGAAGGATAGGGAGGAATAGCTGGAGTGCCTACTATAAACAAATTCTATAGACATCATGGAAGATTTGTGGACTTCCACAGAGCACCAATGAAAATGGGGTTGGGGGGTTGGGGGAAGGTATGGGGGTGTAGACAAATGAGGGTAAGGGAATAGATTGCCTTAAACTTGTCAAATTAGCCAAAGGGAGGGGTAGAGGGCGTCTGGTTTAGCCAAGGCTGGGATGCTACGGAGAAGGGGCTCCTGGAAGGGACCTCCTCACTGGGCATTCTAAGCGCAGCCCCATGCCCGCTCGTGTCGCTGCCCGCCCGGTCCCCCCGCGCAGCGCAGGTGCCAGCTGCTCCCGCTCCACAGCCCTCCCGGGGTGGAGGAAGCGGTGGGATGGGTAGCTTGGTGCCCTGGTGGAAGTCATCGACGGTGCGCGAGCCCTAACCCTAACCCTAACCCTAACCCTAACCCTAACCCTAACCCTAACTGCATGTGCATG
>NW_007734152.1:32715-52955 GCF_000696425.1 Galeopterus variegatus | reverse complement strand
GGCAGCAGGTCCTGCCCGCGAGCCCGCACCATGCCGTCCTCCGCCAGCACCGACCGTTGGCCACCTGCGAGAAGTCGTCATTGACCACGCGACCCCCGTGGATCAGGAGCCACGACGGCGCCGCCACGGCGGGGCACACGTGGGGTCCTACCCAGCTGCGGGCTGCGCTGTCCCCGTGGACAGCCCCCAAGCTCCAGTTGTGGCTACGAAGGGCCGTCAGGTTTATATACAGGTGCGGGCTCCACCCCAGGGAGGGCTGGGCTGGAGCCTAAGGGCCGGGACATAACAGGAGCTCAGCACAGCCCTTCCACGCTCAGAGCTCGAATGTTCTGTCCCCAGAATCTAGGTGTTACCCAGTTTTCTCAGTCATTGGAAAGGAATATTCTAGAAGTTTTAAGAATGAGGGACATGTGTTTCCCTACAAAAGATAAGGCGATTTGGGGGAAAAGTCCACCCCATCCCTGCCTTTGATGAGGCGCATGTCTGCATCAACAGTGGGACACAGAGGGAGAGAGAGGAAGAACCAGCACCAGCCGCAGCAGCAACAACAAAAGTTACCAAACCCACCCAAGCCAGAACAGAGATCTGGATTCTTTTTACACATTCTTTAACTATTGGAGGAGCATATCATCACACAGTTCCAGTAAGTAGCAGACACAGAGTGAGAAAGTTCAGAGTAAACTATTTAATCTATTTGAAGCGAAAACAACATGGTATCAACTATTCTGCAGCCTTAATGATACAACACCTATCAGCAAGCATTTCTTGGAAAATAACAGGTACTATAACACAAATCTACGTTTTCACTCCCAGCTTTTCTACAAAACTAGTTTAGAGATCTTCAGTTAAATCTTTTACCCTCTTGGTTCCTCAGATTGCTCATTTCTGAAACTACAATAATACTTGTTCTAGCCTTCCGGATATGCTTTCAGAAGTAAAAGTGATGGTTATGAATCCCCTTAATAAAATGGGAAGTGAAATACAAATTTATTTAACAAACACTAGCTTTGTAAGGACTAACCACAGTTGGGGATTGGCTAGGCGGCTAAGTGATAAACATTTCTACCTTTGAGGAACTAAGAGCCAATGGTGACACACATATGTATTTCTTTATTTTTTAAATTTATTTAATTTTTAATTTTAATTTTTTTCTTTTAACTTCTCAATATACATTGTAGTTGATTTTCGTGTGTCTTTACCCATTCCTCTTCCCCCCCCCACCCCTCCTCGTTACTACATCATATCTTTTCACTTGTCTTAACAAGTTCAAGGAATTGTTGTGATTGTTGTGTCTTCTTCCAATCCCTTTATTTGTTTTTTATATTTATTTATTTATTTATTTGTTTGTTTGTTCGGTTGGTTGGTTTTAGCTCCCACAAATAAGTGAGAACATGTGCTATTTCTCCTTCTGTGCCTGACTTATTTCACTTAATGTAATTTTTTTTCTAAGTCTATCTATATTGCTGCAAATGGTAGTATTTCATTCTTTTTCACAGCAGAGTAGAATTCCATTGTGTACATGTATCACAGTTTCCTTATCCACTCATCTGATGATGGACATTTGGGCTGGATCCAGCTTCTTGGCTACTGTAAATAATGCTGCAATAAACATGGGAGTACATGTATCCCTTCAACATGATGATTTCCATTTCTCTGGGTATATTCTCAGCAGTGGAATCACTGGGTCATATGGTCGATCTGTCTGTAATTGTTTGAGGAACCTCCAAACCATTTTCCATAAAGGCTGCACCATTTTGCAGTACCACCAACAGTATAGGAGGGTTCCTTTTTCTCGGCAATCTTACCAGCATTTATCATTCACAGTCTTTTGGATACTAGCCATCCTAACTGGAGTGAGATGGTATCCCAGTGTGGTTTTGATTTGCATTTCCTGAATGCGAATGCTGAGTGATGTTGAGTACTTTTTCATGTGTCTGTTGGCCATTCATATATCTTCTTTTGAGAAATGCCTATTCAGCCCCGTTGCCCATTTTATAATTGGGTTATTTATTTATTTATTTTTTTGTAATAAAGTTGTTTGAGTTCCTTGTATATTCTGAACATTAGACATTTGTCTAATGTATATTTTGCAAATATTTTCTCCCACTCTGTTGGTTGTCTTTTCACTCTGTTGATCATTTTTTTTGTGGTGCAGAAGCCTTTTAGTTTGATATAATCCCATTTGTTTATTTTTCCTTTGATTGTCTGTGCTTTGGGGGTCTATCATGAAGTCTGTATGCACTCCTACTTCCTGGAGTATTTCCCCTAAGTTTTCTTTAAGGAGTTTTATTGTTTCAGGTTGTATGTTTCATTCTTTAACCCATTTTGAGTTGATTTTTGTATATGGTGAGAGGCTTGGGTCTAGTTTCATTCTCCTACATATGAATATCCAGGTTTCCCAGCACCATTTGCTGAAGTGGCATTTTCTTCCCCAGTGTGTAGACTTGGTCCCTTTGTCAAAGATCAGATGGCTGTAGGTGTATGGGTTGATTTCTGGGTTCTATATTCTATTCCATTGATCCATGCATCTGTTTTTATGCCAGTGCTGTTTTGGTTATTATAACTTTGTAATACAGTTTAAAATTAGGTACTGCTATGCCTCTAGCTTTATTCATTTATTTATTTGCTCAAGATTACTTTTGTTATGCATGATCGTTGTTATTTCATATAAATGTCTGGATAGTTTTTTACATTTCTGAGAAAAAATGTCATTGGAATTTTGATGGAGATTTCACTCAATCTGTAGATCACTTTGGGTAATATGGACATTTTCACAACATTAATTCTTCCAATCCAAGAGCATGGGATATCTTTCCACCTTCTTGTGTCCTCTTTAATTTTTCTCAACTGTGGTTTGTAGATCTCTTCATAGAGATTTTTCACATCCTTAGTTAACTTTATTTCTAAGCATTTTATTCTTTGGTGACTATTGTAAATGGGCTAGCTTTCTTGATTTATTTTTCTGCATGACAACTGTTGGAGTATAGAAATACTATTGATTTTTGTGTGTTGATTTGGTATCCTGCAACTTTGCTGAAATCATTTATCAACTTTAAGAGTTTATTGTAGAGGCTTTAGGCTGTTCAATATACAGGATCATATCATCCACAAACTAGAACAGTTTTACTTCATCTTTTCCAATCTGGATGCTGTTTTTTTTTTTTTTTTTTTTTCTTCTCTTACTCTGGCTAATACTTTCAACACTATGTTGAATAGGAGTGTTGAGAGTGGGCATCCTTGTCTAGTTCTTCTGCTTAGGGATGATATTGGCATTCCATTCAGGATGATATTGGCAGTGAGTTTATCATATATGGCTTTAATTGTGTTGAGATACTTTCCATCTATACCTAACTTGTAAAGAGTCTTTATCATGAATGAATGTTGAATTTTGTCAAATGTTTTGTTCAGCATCTTTGGAGACGATCATATGGTATTTGTCTTTGCTTTCATTGATGTGGCATATCACATTTATTGATTTGCATATGTTGAACCAACGTTGTATCCCTGTGATGAATCCCACTTCATCCTCGTATATAATTTTGTGTATGTGTTGCTGAATTCTGTTAGGTAGTATTTTATTGAGGATTTTTGCATCTATATTCATCAATGGTATTGGCCTGTAGTTTTCTATTTTTGATGCATCTTTGCTGGTTTTGGTATCAGGGTGATGTATGCCTCAGAGGATGAATTTGGGAGAATAATCTCTGTTTCAATCTTTTGGAATGGTGTATAGAGACTTGGTATCAATTCCTATTTGAAGGTTTGGTAGAATTCTGCAGTGAACACTTCTGGTCTTGGGCTTTTCTTTTTTCGGACCCTTCTCATAACAGCTTCAATCTCTTTTATTGTTATTGGTCTGTTCAGATTTTCTATATCTTCTTGGCTCAGTTTTGGTGATTTGTATGTGTCCAGAAATTTATCCATTTCCTCCAGATTTTCAAATTTGCTGGCTCATAGTTGTTTATAGTAGTCTTTAATGATTCCTTGTATTTCTGAGGTATCAGTTGTAATATCACCTTTTCATATCTAATTTTTGTTATTTTGGTCTTCTCTCTTCTCAGTTAGCCTTGCTAAAGGTTTCTCAATTTTATTTATCTTTTCAAAAAACCAACTTCTTGTTTCATCGATCATTTGTATCATTTTTCGGGTTTCTATTCTGTTTAGTTCTGCTCTTATCTTAATTATTTCTTTTGATCTACTAATTTTGGTTTTGGATTGTTCTTGTTTTTCTAGTTCTTTAAGGTGAAGTTTTAAGTTGTTTCTTTGCCATCCTTCCATTCTTCTGAAGTAAGCATTTAATGCAATAAATTTCCCCTTTAATACTGCTTTTGCAGTATCCCACAGGTTTTGGTAAGATGTGTCATTATTTTCATTAGTTCAAGAAATTTTTTGATTTCCTGTTTAATTTATTCTTGGATCCATATGCCATTAAGTAGAATGTTGTTTAATTTCCATGGGTTTGTATTGTTTCCAGAGTTTCATTAGTTATTGATTTCTAACTTTAATCCATTGCAATCTAAAAAAATACATGGCATAATTCCAATTTTTTTGAATTTGTTGAGACTTGCTTTGTGACCTAACATGTAGTCTGTCCTGGAGAATGTCCTATGTGCACATGAGAAGAATGTATGTTCTACTGTTGTTGGGTGGACTGTTCTTTATCTCTCTGTTATGTATACAGAGGTCTCTGGCTTACAATGGTTTGACTTACAATTTTTTTCACTTTCTGATGGTGCAAAAGTGACACATATTCAATAGAGGCTTATTCTCCTTTGGGGGAGGGGCTTGTTGGTACAAAGATTTGAACCCATGACCTTGATGTTATAAGGCTGTGCTCTAACCAGCTGACCTAACTGACCTTCCTGGTCTCATTAAACAGACCCTGGACTTTAAGTACCAATGTAATCATTCTGTTTTTCAGAATACCCACATAATCACTCTGTTTTTCACTTTCAGTATAGTATTCAACAAATTACTTAATATATTCAACACTCTATGATAAAATGATACCCACATAATCACTCTGTTTTTCACTTTCAGTATAGTATTCAACAAATTACTTAATATATTCAACACTCTATGATAAAATGGGCTTTTTGTGAGATGGTTTTGCCCAATTGTAGGCTAATGTTAAGTGTCCTGAGCACTTTTAAGCTTGGCTAGGTGTTGCAGATTGAATTGTGTCACCCAAGTTTTATGTATTAGAAGCTTGATCCCCACTGTGACTGCTCAGAGGATGGGAAATCCTGTTGTGGTCATTGAAAAAAGTGGCACCATCAAGAGATGATTAGATTCTGAGGAATATGTTCTAAAGAATGGATTGATAATGGTTGTCATGGGTGTAGTTCTGAGAGCTTTAAAGGAGAGCTTGTAAGAGTCTCTCTCTGTCTCTCTCTGTCTCTCTCTCTCTCTCCGCTCTGCCATTTCTGCCATGTGAGACCCATGGGTCACTGTCACCACCACCAAGACCTTCACCAGATGTGTTCCATGGACTTTGGATTTCCCAGTCTCTGAATCTGTAAGCAATAAATTTCATTTTCTTTATAAATCACCCTGTTTCAGGTATTTATATTATAAGACAGAAATGGACTAATAAAGTAGGCTAAGCTTTGATGTTTGGTAGAATGGGTATATTAAATACCTTTTCAAGTTACAATATTTCAACTTATGATGGGTTTATTAGGATGTGATCCCATAAGTCAAGGAGCATCTGTAGTTGGTTTATTGTGTTGTTCACGTCTTCTGTTTTCTTACATTTCTTCTGTCTGGTTGATCTATTATTGGAAGTAGGGCATTGAAGCCATCAAGTATTATTGTAGCATTGTCTACAATAATTGTTTCTTTCATTCTTTCAATTTTTGCTTCATATATTTTGGGGGTTTCCTGTTAGGTGCATACAGAATCATAATTATTATTGCTCTATTGAATATTTATTTACTTTGGTCACTATTTCCATGGAATATCTTTTTCCATCCTCCTACTTTCAATGTATTTGTGTCTTTAGATCTACATCGAGTCTCTTGCATACAGCATAAGTGGGATCATGTTTCTTTAATCCACTTTGCCAATCAATGTCTTTTGATTATAGAGTTTAATCCATTTACATTTAAAGTAATGACTGATAATAAAGTACTTACTTTTACACTTTTTGTTTTCTATATATCTGATAGCTTTTTTCTTCCTTATTTCTCTATTATTGTCTTCTTTTGTGTTTCCCCAACTTGTTTCTTGAAAAATATTATTATTTTTTCATTTTCCCATGTGTATATTCTATAGGTTTTTTTAGGGAATTACATAGGAGTTACATCTAGCATCCTAAAATTATAACAATTTAATTTGAATTGATACCAATTTAACATCAGTAGCATACAAAAACTCTGATGTTTTACAGCTCTATCCCCAGTGTTAATTGATGTCATAGCTTACACCTTTATACATGGTTTGCCCAATAATATAGATTAATAGTTGTTTTTACATGTTTGTCTTTTAAATCCTGTAGAAAATTAAAAGTTGGTTACAAACCAAAATCACAAAACAAAATCACCTTTATAATTGTATTTACATTTAGTTTAATTTCTTTAAATGGCTCCAAATTACTGTCTATCTTCCTTTTATTTCAGCTTGAATGACTCTCTTTAGCATTGCTTGCAGAGCAGATCTCATGGTCATAAACTACTTCATTTAAAAAAGAAATCTGGAAATATCTGTTTCTCCCTCATTTATCAAAGAAGATAGTTTTGCTGGATATGAAATTTCAAGTGACAGTATTTTTCTCCTATAAGCCTTTTGAATCTATCAAGCCACTGACTTCTAGCCTTCAAGCTTTATTTTTTTTAAGAACATTATTTTAGTTTTTGTGTAGTAAGCCCATCATCTGGGCTTCCTCATGTACATTCTGTGTTAATTTACTTGGTTTCTTTGAACAGGTGGTACCTTTATGTTTCTTTGTATGCCTTGGTAACTTTTGTTAAAAACTGAACTTTTGAATCTTATAAGGTAGAATCTCTAAAAATTAGATTCTATCCCTTCCAACAGGTCTTGCTGAGCTTGTTAAAAACAAAAATGCTGTATAGTGTCTCTGAGTTGGCGATCAGCCCGAGGTGAAAACTTAGGGTTTACTTTAGGTCTTTTCTGGGCCTGTGTCTTTCGCTGGACATGAATAGTGGATTTCTAAATTTCCTCACATATACAGTTGTTTATGAATGTCCAGAAAACAGGTGTAGCTCTTTAAAATATCCTGGAAGCCACCTTAGCTGGTGAAGTCTGACCAACCTCCATGCCCACACCTCATCAATCAGAGAAGCATTCCATAATCAGAACATAGTACCCTGTTATGATATTTGGAGGGCCAAATCTTTATTGCCCACCCTGGCTCTATCAAGCCCCCTCAAACATGTGGGTTGTAGCCCCCCACTGCTTCTTGACATGAGGCTGTGTTTGGGGGATGGATAGTTGCCACTGTGCACAATTTATCAGGAAAGCCATCCCCTGAAAGTTGCAAGCATTCTAACAAACCACAGAGTTCCAAAATTTCAGACATTTTCTGCCAGTATAATTACTGTCCATTTTGTGAGATGGATTCTGTTGCTTTCTACTGTACCATTTTCTTAACTTCACTCTGCTGAGGATCAGTTTTAATAGTAAAGCTTAATTACTCCTTTAAGAATGTTGATTACTCTGTATCAGATATCCTATTTTTATCCTCTTGGATTAAATTTAAGAGGATCCATTCTCCAAGAATACAGAAAAATCTAAATATATATGAATCTAACAAAAGAACTCTGAAATACATGAGGTAAAAACTGATTAGTCTGAGAGGAGAAATTGACAAATGCAAAGTTACAAGAGACTTAAGTACTCCTCATTTAATAAAAGATAGAGAAAATAGGCAGGAAAACAGTAAGAAAATAGGTTAGTTGAAGATAAAAAAACAAACCTGATTGACATATCTAGTATATTCCACACAACAACAGGAGAACACATCATTGTCCAGTGAACAGAACATTCATAAAGTAGATTAAATGTTTAGCAAGCAATAACACATTTAAAAGAATAGAAACCATACAAAGTGTATTTCTGGAGCAGGATGGAATTAAAGTAGAAATTAATGACAAATACACTTGGAAAATTTGCAAATCACAAAAATGCAGCAATATGCTTACAAATAACCAATGGATCAAAGAGGAAATCTAAAGGGAAATTAAAAAATATTTTGAGCATAATGAAGATTAGAATAAATCTTATCAAAATTTGCAGGATGCAGCAAAAGGGTGCGTGGAGAGAAATGCATAGTATTCAGTGTGGACATTTAGAAAAGAATAATAATTCCACATCAGTAGCCCAAGATTATGCCTTAAGAATATGGAGAAAGAGGAAAAATTAAATCCAAAGCAAACTGAAGAAAGGAACTTACACCAATTAGGGCAGAAATCAGTGAAATTGAAAACCAAAGCAGGGAGAGAGGAGGAAGAGGAGGAAGAGGAAAAGGAACAGGAAGAGGAAAAGGAGGAAGAAGAAAATGGAGGATGAGGAAGAGTAGGGGGAGGAAATAAATGAAATCAAAAGTCTGTTTGAATATTTCAGTTCAGTCTGAACAAGAAGAGCAGAAAAAGGTAATGTAGATTACCAATATTAGGAACGAAAGAGGGGCTACCAATATATACTCTACCATTATTAAAAGGATAATGAACTAATACTGCAAACAATTCTACATACAGGAATTTAACAGCTAAGATGAAGAAAAAAATTTCCTTGAGAGACCCATACTACCAAACCCCTGAAGAAGTAGATAACTTGAATAATTCTATATCAGTTAAGAAATTAAATTTGTAAATAAAATCTTTGCAAAAAAAAATCCTGTCACTATCATTTCACTGGCGATTTTACCAAACATTTAAGGAAGAAGCAGTTTCCACTCTACACAGTCTTTCCTAGAAAATAGAAGAAAAGGGAACACTTCTTCACTCTTTTTATGAGGCCAGCATTAACTCTAATTTCAAAACCAGAAAATAATATTATGAGAAAAGAAAACTGCACCAATATCAGTCATGGAAAAAGAATGAAAAAAACTTAAAAAAAATATTGCCACATCAGAACTACAGAAATTGTATCTATGTACATGCATATGTGTAGGTATGGTGGTGATGCATTATGATCAAGAAAAACAGGGCTGATTAACCATTCAAAAATCTACGTAATGTACTATAGTAATAGTGTATGCAAAATTATCTCGATAGATGCAGAAAACGTACTCAGTAGAATTTAACATCTATTTCTGTTAAAAAAATAACTCTCAGCAAGTTAGGAATAAAATAATTTTCTTAACAATAAAGAATATATTTTAAAGTCTTAATGGTGAGGACTGAATAACTTTTCCCTAAAACTGGGAACAAGGCATTTCTATTTGGAATTGTATTGGAAGACTTGCACAGTGCAACAAGAATAAGAAAAAGTGGCATGCGTAGTAAAGTTGAAACAATTTTTATTTGCTGATATAAAAAAAATTCTAGGAGAAAATCTTTGGGTTCTAGGGCTAGACAAAGAGTTCTTGATTCTTATTTATAAGTATCTTTTAATGAATTTTTGTTTTCAGTAATAGAGTAATGTGTACCTTTACTTATTCTGAGAAAAAGGAAAAGGTATTCAGGGTGCCCTTTCAGGTTTACAGACAAGTCACATGGATTGATCACTCATCATAAACCCATAGTTGATCAGTCGCACAGCAATCCACTTTTTTCCTGAGGGGAAAACATTTCATGCTTATGGAAATTTTGGAGAATTAGGGGTGGAACAAGGGGGACCAGAGTGATCTGGAGATGCTGCTAGTGGAGGGAAAGAGCTAGGGAGTTCTCCAAATTCAAGGAGAGGCAGACATGGCTGAAAGTTCTGGAGAGAAGTAGAGCAATTAGCTGAGCTTCGAATCTACTGATTGTGAAGTGCCATGTTTTGTAGAATAATGAAACAGTACTTCCTAGGGAAGAAATAATGAAATAGGTAATGCAAATATAAGGATGTGGAAATACATAAACAAAAGCACACATGCAGGGCTGCACGGACCTCTGGCACGGGTCCTGCGGCTGCGTCTGGCATGGAGGCACGTGGGGGCTGCGGGACCATCAATGGCAGGGCAGCACGGACCTCAGGCATGGGTTTTGTGGCTGCATCTGGGGCAGTGGCACATGGGGGATGCATGACGATTCAGCAGACCTCTGGTGAAGGTCCTTCAGCTGTGTCTGCCATAAAGGCATGTGGGGGCTGTGAGACCGTTCATGGCAGGGCTGCAGTGACCTCGAGCGTGGGTCTTGCGGCTGTGTCTGGCGTGGATGCACATGGGGGCAGGGAGACCACCCACGGCAGAGCTGCACGGACTTGTGGCATGAGTCCTTCAGCTGTGTCTGGCATGGAGGCACGAGGGCTGCGGGACCGCCCACGGCAGGGCTGCGCAGACGTGTGGAGCGGGTCCTGCGGCTGTGTCTGGGGTGGAGGCCTGTGGTCACTGCAGTGCCATCCACTGCTTGCCTGTGGGGATCTAGGGTGCTGGTCCTGCTGCTGCATCTGAGGGGGAGGCCCGTGTGGGCTGCGGGGACCTTGGCAAGGGTCCTGCACCTGCCTTAGGCATGGAGGTACATGGGGGCTGCGGGACCCCCCCATGGCAGGGCTGTGCTGACGTCTGGCACGGGTCCTGCGGCTGTGTCTGGGGTGGAGGCCTGTGGGGGCTGCAGGGCTATCCACTGCTTGGCTGTGGTGACCTAGTGTGCTGGTCCTGATGCTACGTCTGAGGCCGAGACCCGTGTGGGCTGCAGGACCATCCATGGCAGGGCCACATTGACCATGGGCGCAAGGGCTATCCACTGCTTGGCTGTGGTGACCTAGTGTGCTGGTCCTGATGCTACGTCTGAGGCGGAGACCCGTGTGGGCTGCAGGACCATCCATGGCAGGGCCACATTGACCATGGGCGCGGGTCCTGTAGCTGCGTCAGGTACAGAGGCAACTTGGGGCTGTGGGAGCATGCACGGCAGGGCCTCCTGGATCTCGGGGGCAGGGCCTCCTGGATCTCGGGCGCAGGTCCTGCAGCTACATTTGGTGCAGAGGCACATGGGGGCTGCAGAAAATTCCCTGGCAGGGCTGCGTGGATCCCTGGCAGGGGTCCTGCATCTGCCTCAGGGGTGGAGGTAAGTGGGGGCTGTGGGGACCCACCATGGCAGGGCTGTGCTGACTACTGGGAGGGGTCCTGTGGCTGCACAAGGCACTGGGGCACGTGGGGGCTTCAGGTCCTTCCTCGGCAGGGCTCAGGAATATTGGGTGCAGGTCTTGCGGCTGCATCTGGCATGGAGGCCCGCGGGGTCTGCAGCGCCATCCATGGCAGGGCTGTGTGGATCTTTTGCGCACGTCAGGGTCCGGCGGCTGCATCTGGGGTGGAGGCACGTTGCGGCTCTAGGGCCTTCCACGGTTTAGCCGTGGGGACCTAGGGTGCTAGTCCTGGAGCTGCATCTGGCAAGGAGTTATGTGCAGACTGCAGGAACATCCACAGCAGGGCTGTCGGGAACTCTGGTGTGGATCCTGCGGCTGCCTCAGGTGTGGAGGCACGCGGGGGTCGTGAGACCATCCACGGCAGGGCTGCCAGGATGTCTGGCACAGGTCCTGTGGCTACCTCTGGTGCTGAGGCATATGGGGGCTGTGGGACCACCCATGGCAGTGCTGTGCGGATCTCTGGCACAAGTCCTGTGGCTGCCTCTGGCACTGGGGCACGTGGGGGCTGCGGGACCGTCCTCTGCAGGGCTGCGGATTTGGGTCTTGCCCCTGCATCTGGCATGGAGGCACGTGGGGGCTGTGGGACAGCCCAAAGCAGGGCTACTTGGATCTCCGGAGCGGGTCCTGTGGCTACGTGTGGGGCAGAGGCCCGTTTGGCCTGTGGGAACATCCGTGGCAGGGCTGCGCGGACCTCTGGCGTGAGTCCTGCGGCTGTGTATGGGGCAGAGGCCTGTTTGGCCATCCACTGCTTGGCTGTGGGGACCTACGTTGCTGGTCCTGTTGTTGCGTCTGAGGAGGAGGCCCGTGTAGCCACAGGGGCAGACCATGGCAGGGCTGCGGGGACCTCTGGCAGGGTTCCTGCATCTGCCTCAGGAGCGGAAGTACACGGGAGCTGCGGGACCCCCAATGGCAGGACTGTGCTGACGTCTGGCATGGGTCCTGCAGCTGCATCTGGCATTGAGGCACGTGGGGGCTGCGGGACCTTCCTCTACAGGACTGCGGAGACATCGGGTGCGGGTCTTGCGGCTGCATCTAGCATGGAGTCATGTGGGGGCAGTGGTACTTGTATCTCTGGCGGGGGTCCTGTGTCTGCGTCTGGGGCCGAGGCCCATTTGGTCTGTGGGGCCATCCACTGCTTGGCTGTGGGGACGTAGGGTGCTGATCCTGCCGCTGTGTCTGAGGCGGAGGCCCGTTTTGGCTGCGGGGCAGTCCATGGCAGGGCTGGGGGACCTCTGGCAGGTGTCCTGCATCTGCCTCAGGCGTGGAGGGATGTGGGGGCTGCTGGATCCCCTATGGCAGGGCTGTGCTGACGTCTGGCATGGGTCCTGTGGTTGCATCTGGCACTGGGGCACGTGGGGGCTTCGGGACTGTCCTCGTCAGGGCTGCGGGTCTTCGCGTGCGGGTCTTGCGGCTGCATCGGTCATGGAGTTATGTGGGGTCTGTGAGACTGCCCAAGGCAGGGCTATGCACATCTCTGGCGCGTGTCCTGCGGCTGCGTCTGGGGTGGAGGCCCGTGGGGGCTGCCAGGCCCATCCACAGCAGGGATGTGTGGACCTGTGGCGTGGGTCCTGCGGCTTCATCAGGTACGGAGCTATGTGGTGTCTGTGGCATCGTCCACGGCAGCGCTGTGCGGATCTTTTGAACACTTCGGGGTCAGGTGGCTGTGTCTGGGGCGGAGGCATGTTGGGGCTGAGGGGCCTTCCACAGCTTGCCTTTGGGGACCCGGGGTGCTGGTCCCGCAGCTGTATCTGGCGTGAAGGAATGTGCGGGCTGCAGGACCATACACAGCAGGGCTGCTGGGACTTCTGGCTCAGATCCTGCGGCTGCCTCAGGTGTGGAAGCACGCGGGGGCTGTGGGACCGTCCACAGCAGGGCTGTGTGGATCTCTGACACAGGACCTGTGGCTGCTCTGGTGCTGAAGCACATGGGGGCTGTGTGATTGCCCACAGCAGTACTACACGGATCTCTGGCACAGGTCCTGCTGCTGCCTTAGGTGCAGAGGTACTTGGGGACTGTGGGACAGCCCAAGGCAGGGCTGCTCGGATCTCTGGCGTGGGTCCTGTGACTGCGTCTGGTGCAGAGGCCCGTTTGGCCTGCAGGGCCATCCATGGCAGGGCTGTGCGGACCTCTGGCACGAGTCCTGCGGCTGTGTATGGAGTGGAGGCCTGTGGGGACCTAGGGTGCTGGTCCAGCTGTTGTATCTGTAGAGGAGGCCCGTGTGGCCTCCAGGGCAGTCCATGGCAGGGCTGTGGGGACCTCTGACATGCAGCGGGGTCCTGCATCTGCCTCAGGCGTAGATGTAAGTGGGGGCTGCTGAACCCCCCATGGCAGGGCTGTGCTGACGTTGGGCACAGGTCCTGCCGCTGCATCTGGTGTGGAGGCACATAGGGGCTGCCCGACTGTCCTTGGCACGGCTGCAGGGACATCGGGTGCGGGTCTTTTGGCTGCATCAGGCATGGAGGCACGTGGGGGCTTCACATATCTCTTGTGCAGGTCCTGTGGCTGCCTCTGGCGCTGAGGCACATTGGGGCTGTGTGATTGTCCTTGGCAGGGCTGCGTGGATCTCTGGTATGGGTCCTGCGGCTGCCTCTGGGGCGGAGTCTCGTGGGGGCTGCTGGACCATCCTTGGCAGGGCTGCACAGACCTTTTGCATGGGTCCTGCTGCTTTATCAGGTATGGAGCTATGTGGCGTCTGCGGCACCGTCCATGGCAGGGCTGTGCGGATCTTTTGCACACATTGGTGTTTGGCGGTTGCATCTGGGGTCGAGGCACTTTGGGGCTGTGGGGCCTTCCACGGCTTGGCTGTGGAACCTAGGGTGCTGGTCCTGCAGATGCATCTGGCGCAGAGGAATGTGCGGGCTGCTCGACCATCCACAGCAGGGCTGCAAGGACCTCTGGCGTGGATCCTGTGGCAGCCTCATGTGTGGAGGCACATGGGGGCTGCTGGCCAGTCCGTGGCAGGGTTGCTGGTACTTCTGGTATGGGTCCTGCAGCTGCCTCGGGCGCAGAGGTACGTGTGGGCTGCCGGACCCCCCATGGCAGGGCTGTGCTGACGTCTGGCACAGGTCCTGCGGCTGCATCTTGCGTGGAGGCACGTGGGGGCTTCCGGACCGTCCCTGGCAGGGCTGCTGTGACATCAGGTGCGTGTCTTGCGGTTGCATCTGTCATGGAGGCACGTGTGGTTTGCGGCACCATCCATGGCAGGGCTGTGCGGATCTTTTGCGCACATTGGGGTTTGGCGGCTGCATCTGGGTTGGAGGCACGTTGGGGCTGTGGGGACCTCGGGTGTGGGTCTTGAGACTGCGTCTGGTGCGAAGGCACTTGTGGGCTGCAGGACTTTCCACATTAGGGCTGCCAGAGAAGTGGCATGGGTCCTGTAGCTGTGTCTGGTGGGGAGGCACATGGGGACTGCGGGACTGTCCTCGGCAGGGCTTCAGGGACCTCTGGCGCGGGTCCTGCATCTGTGTCTGGTTCTGAGTCCTGGGGGGGCTACAGTTCCATCCACTCTTGGCTGTGGGGACCTAGGGTGCTGGTCCTCCTGCTGCGTCCGAGGCGGAGGCCCGTGTGGGTTTTGTGGCAGTCCATGGCAGGGCTGTCGGAACCTTGGGAGCAGATCCTGCAGCTGCGTCTGCGTGGGAGGCTCGTGGCGGCTGTGGGGCCATCCACGGCAGGGTTCCGGGTATCTCTGGCACAGGTCCTGTGGCTGCCTCTGGCGCTGAAGCACATGGGGGCTGTGGGATCATTCCTGGCAGGGCTGCGGGGACCTCTGGTGCGCATCCTGCTGCTGCCTCAGGCGTGGAGGCAACTTGGGGCTGTGCGAGCATTCACGGCAGGGCTGCCCAGATCTCTGGCCTGGGTCCTGTGGCTGCATCAGTTCCAGAGCTACATGGATAAGGTGGGTAAGAACAAGGCTTTGGCAGCCACTTATCACCAGGAGAGGGCTGAGATTGGACAGCTCAGGCAACCAAGGCTCAAGACAGCTGGGACAAGAGTTGTCAACCAGCAGCTACTGTATGGATACAAGCTCTGTGGGATGGAGCTCAGCAGGAGTGCCATCAAGTGACACTGAGAAATAGCCAGGCTGGAGACTTCTGGAGGCAGATGGGAGGCCATAGGGTCCACGGGTTGTGATAGGGGAGGAATGGGTGCGAGTGGCAGGGGGAGAAGAGGTCTAGTGGGAGCAAAGGCTCCGGTGGTTGAGAGGCACCCAGGGTGAATGGGGCTGGAGACTTCTGGAGGCAGATGGGAGGCCATAGGGTCCACGGGTTGTGATAGGGGAGGAACGGGTGCGAGTGGCAGGGGGAGAAGAGGTCTAGTGGGAGCAAAGGCTCCGGTGGTTGAGAGGCACCCAGGGTGAATGGGAGCAAAAAAAAAAACATGGAGATTGTTGGGCTTAGTGACAGGGTGGAGGGCACAGGTAGAGGACACTCACCCAGAGGAACAGGGGCAGCCCATTGGCATGTAGTGATCGGACCAGCATCTTCCCCATGTTCCCCGCATGGCTGGTGGATTGTGGCAGGTGCTGGTTTGCACACCTCACCAGGAGGGTTGGGGATCTCTGTCAGGTGGCTACAAGAGACACATATTGCAGCCAGGAGCAGATGGGCCAGGAGTGACAACTGCACCCACGGCCCCTCCGCTGCCCATGCGCTGACTTCACACAGCTCCTGCAACCTCTTTCCTCAGGACTGTAGTCACATGCAGTCCCCTTCCTTGGTACCCCCCTCCCAGGTCCACCCCAGGCCCTGGGGTCACATCATAGGCCCTGGTAGGAAGGAGGACATGGGAGAGAAGGGGAAAGTTCCTCACCTTTGCCAACGTGAGATCAGGCCCTGCACCTCCTTCAGTTCCCCCAGGCCATCTCTACAGGCTGAAATCAGGAGACTTAGTTATGGTGGAGTGGGAGGCTTAATGGAATGTCCTTTAGGGGAGATCATGGGAAATTAGACCATGAAGCTTTCGCGTCGGTGTCCAAGGCTATGAGATCCCCGACAGTGACAGCAAGGCACATGGATAGGCAGCACTTTGTCATTTACAAAGTGCTTCCATATCCAGCACCCCATGGTCTTTATTACTGCTCTCTGGGGGAGGAAGGGCGGTGTCACCTCAAAGAGGAATCGGGTTTAGCAACGTTAAACAGCATGTCCACATTTGGACCAGAGGTTCTACCTTAAAATCCAGGCAGTGTTGGCCCGCTCTTCCCCCCGCCAGCCCTGCTGGGCAGCACCCCTTCCCTGGCCTGCTGTGGCTTCATTCCCAGCCCCAGATTCTGGTCTCCTTCCCAGGACCCTTCCTCTCAGGCCTTTGTAAGCACATCCTCACAGACATGGCCCTCATTGCTCAGGGACATGCAAGGTCAGGTCACCTCCGGGGCTCCGGCAGAAGGGCAGAGCCTTCCCTGGCCGAGCATCACTCTTCCTGCTCCTCCTTGTCTCCACCTGACGCTGAGAGACAAGAAAGAACGAGGGCTGGGACCCGAGTCTCACTCTCCTCCCCCTAGACAAGCTGCAGACGCACAGCGTTCACGGACAACATGACGTTCTACAGTTAGCTGATGGAGCCCTGTGCTCTTTTCTTGCCTTTTACTCATTTTGAACGTGGATAAAATTGATTCCTGTTTTCCTTTTGTGAAAAACAGAAAGAGGGATTTTCTATGTGAGCTCCGCTGCAGACGTACTCAGTTCCTCTGGAAACCCACAGGCTAGGCCTGCATCTGAGCTGTCAGGTAGGATTCCACGTTCCAAGGCCAGAGTCACCTCCAGCCTCTGGTGGGAGCTCTCAGGGGCCCAGGAAGGACCTCATAAGAGCCCAACACACAGACAAGACTTGGCCCGAGGCACCTGCCACAGGAAGGGACTGATGAGCTCAGGGCCTGTCCTCCACGGAGATCTCAGCTCTCATCAATCCCGTTCTAGGCCACAGAGTTGAGTCTCGGTGTCTGACGTTGCCTTGGTCCCTCCAGCTACACAGCACAGCTGGTCTAAGAGCTTTGGACAGAAATCCTAGTGTCCACTCTCACCCCTGGCCTGTCCCGTCTGTCCCTAGAAGGATGCTGTTCTAATCTTTCCTGAGATTTCCCATCACAGGCATCTCTCTAGTTAATTTGGAAGAGTGGAGATAGTAATAGGAAGAAAAGAGAGAACCACTGTCTGTTGGGTCTGGACAGAGGTTTGCTTACCTTCCTCATGTTCCTCAGGTAAGGAGGCATCCTTCTGGATAAAGCGGGGTAAGAGGAGGAAGCGCCCCAGCCCACCCAGGATGGCAAGGGTGATGTCCACCTCCCAGGAAGTGGAGCTGGGGCTCAGCCATGTGGCTCTGATGCTTTTCAAACATACGAGGAGATTCTCCATCGTGAGGAGATTCTCCATCGTCTGAATCGCAATGCTGCCCTCAGGCAACTGAGCTCTGGGGGTTGCCCTTTGTGCTAAAACCCAGGCCTGCATCACAGAGCTGTGGCCTCATCACAAAGGGCTCCTGGTGGGGGGAGGGGCAAAAGGGGAAGAGGCTGAACCACAGCCCCTCCCCCACCACAGACCCAGCAGATCCCAATGTTCTTCTAGGCCTTCTTGATCCCTCCTTCCAACTCCACCTGCTTAACCTGTCACAGATAAAGCTTAGTCAACTTTCTGTTCTTTCCCCCTGGAACCCAGATATTACCTGCTTCCTCAGAGATCTCTGCTGTGGTCCATCCATTTCATAGTTTTTGAAAACGTGGAGTTATCGCTGTAATTTTTGTTATTTCCCAGGGATTGTTATTATTTCCCCCAGGAGACAGGATCTCCTCTGTCTGCAACAATATTCTTTTATGTAGTATGTTCTTGCCTTGCATCAACTCAGATATACGAGTTAAATTTTTCCTATACTTTAGCTTTTTTGAATAAGATTTTTATAATTTTTTCATTTCAATTAATCTTTACTATCTTGAGCTAGAGGGACTTAAACATACTTTAAAATTACACAAAGTTCAGAAGGCTACATAAGTATAAAAAATTGAAATATTGAAAGCTTCAAATGACATTTTTAGACATTTCTAGTATTTTTTCTTCTAAAATAAGCAAAAGTTAAAGTGCACAAGAAATTTTGGAACATTTTGTACATACACACACACCTTTGAGGAGTCAATCCAGTATTTTCAAATGTAAGAACCAAGCATTGCTTTTAGTTCCAAAGACTTCTTTTAGTACTTCTTGTAAGGTAGGACTGCCAGCAACACCTCTTTTAGTATTTGTATATTTGGGAATTTATTTTTCCTTCATTTTAAAAGGTAGATGTTCTGGACATGGAATCCTTGGTTGACTTTCTTTTCTTTAAGCTTTGGATATGCCGTCTCACTGCCTTACCCCCACTGTTCCTGATCAGAAGTCAGTGGTTAATGTTATTGTGGTCCTTTGTACAAGAAGAGAGTTTTTCTCTTGCTGCTTTCAAGATTCTCTGGCTTTTCACAGTTTGACTGTGATGTTTCTGGGAGTGGATATTTTTGTTTTCATTTTACTAAGGGTAAACATTGACTTTATAGATTGCTGTTTTAAGTCAAATGTGGTAAGCCTTCAGCTATTATTTCTCCAGGTATTTTCTCCTTTTCTCTTTCTCTCTGAGACTCTTTCCGCCTATGTTGGTGTGCTTGATGATGCCTCATGTGTCAGTTTTCTTCAGTCTCTTTTCTCTTTGTTTTTCAGATTGTGTAATTGTTCTGCATCTTCAAGTTTACTGAGTCTTTCTTCTGCCATCTCAAGTTTGCTGCTATGTCCCTCAGTGAGTTTTTTATTGGTTGTTGTACTTTTCAATAGCAAAGTTCTACTTTTTTAATAAATAACTTCTTGCCCTTTATTGGCTTCCTGTGTTTGTTGAGCCATTGTAATTCCACTTTCCTTGAGTTCTTTGTGTGGTTTCCTTTAGTTCCTTTAAATACTTACATTCAGTGCTTTGAAGTCCTTATTTGTCAAATATAACATGTGGGTGCACTTAAAGATAGTTTCTACTAATCCTTTTTATTTTTTTTCCCCCACACAAGTACGGGTCACATTTGCTTGTTTCTTTTCATGTTTTGTAACTTCTCATTAAACACTGGATATTTTAGATAATATATTGTAGAAACTTTGCATATAATTTTTTCCTCCTGAGACTTGTTTGTTTAGTAACTTGCTTGTACTAAATCTCTGAATTATGTTAGCAATGCATAGCCACAGGTGTCTTGCTTAAATTTTTGCCTTGTTTTTATTTTGATGCATGGTTTCCCAGGAGTTACTCCTTTAGCTGCATGCATGGTATTCAGTCAACAGTTGTTTGGATTTGCACACAGACTCCTTGAGTCAGTGAAGCTTCCACTGTTTGCTGATGATCTGTGTGTGGACAGGGAGTGCATTCAGAATCCTGGTATTACTGGTGTTTACCTTCTACCTTTGTTTACTAAATCTACTTTTCATTGAAATACAGCCATAAGTCACACTGTAACCAAGAAAATAGGACAGTGACTACTATAAAAAAAAATCTGTTTTCAGAAAGCTCTCTAGTAGTATACAAAATGCATAACAAACCATGTAGGGGAGCTCTAAAAAAAGATTGTTTTAATTTTGAAAATGAATCTGTAATATTGACGTGTAAAATTTATTTTCATCTTCTATGCGTCACACTGCGGGAAACACATGATTCCTTATGATTGGGCACAAGTAGCTATAGCATGTTTGTCTAGAGGTAATTATTTATTATGGAGAATGGAATATGAAGAACTAGGTAAGAGAGAGATTACTGCTAGAAATTTAGGTGGAGGAGGTAAGAAACGAGGTAGTTCCCTTACATTGGATATGCTTTTAGGACAAGGTACTTACCTTGAGTTATCTGAACAATTAAAAATTTCTAAAGATATTCTCCGCCTTATATCATGTTTGGCGGTGGGTGCCTGGAGAAAGCTCCCATCTTCAGATCACAAATTTCCTGGATTTGTTAATGTACGACAAAAGTCGGAAGAGCCTTTTGAGGATTTTGTGGCTCGA
>NW_007734152.1:20923-32033 GCF_000696425.1 Galeopterus variegatus | reverse complement strand
TTAGGACAAGGTACTTACCTTGAGTTATCTGAACAATTAAAAATTTCTAAAGATATTCTCCGCCTTATATCATGTTTGGCGGTGGGTGCCTGGAGAAAGCTCCCATCTTCAGATCACAAATTTCCTGGATTTGTTAATGTACGACAAAAGTCGGAAGAGCCTTTTGAGGATTTTGTGGCTCGACTTACTCAGGCTGTTGAGCGTATAGTTCCTAGTCCAGGATCTGCAGATATTATCATCAAACAATAGGTTTATGAAAATGCTACTTCCACCTGTCAGGCCCTTCTTAGACCAGTGAAAAAAGTCTGGGGATCTATCTGATTATATCAAAGCTTGTGCAGATGAAACCCCTTCATGTTTTCAGGGAATAGCTATAGCTGCTGCCTTACAGGGACAAACGACTACTCAGTTTTTGTCAGAACAGAAACAACAGCCTGGAACAAAGGCTGTTTTCTGTTTTTCATGCAATCAATCTGGACATAGGAGTCGTCAGTGTCCTAATAAGACTATTGTTCAGAATCCACCTTCACCTACTTTTCAGGCCTACTCTAAACCATTGCCTCAGGTTTTATGTCCTTGTTGTCAAAAGGGGTGTCAGTGGTTTAATAACTGCAGATCTAAATATCATAGAGATGTTTCGTTGCTGCCTCCACTGGATTTTCAGCTGACACAAACTTCACAAGTTCCTCAAAATCAAGTCTTGCAAAATAAAAAAGGATCAAGTCCCACAACAGGGAAGCTGGTCACGGGGCCAGTCCCAGGCCTCTCAAACAATAGGGACAATCCAGACCAGTCTCACCCTTTCATACAACAACCACAAGTGTTGTAGACCTCCAGCGTACTACTCCAGGGAACGCAGGACTGGACCTCAGTTCTACCACCTCACCAATATTAACTTCTGATTCTCTTGTAGTTAAGCTTGCCACAGGTGTTTATGGTCCTTTGCCTGCTAACATTATGGGTTTAATCATGGGAAGAAGTTCTACTTTACAGTCATCCCTGGAGTGGTGGACTCTGATTATACAGGAGAAATTCAGATTATAGTAAGCCCACTACAAAAAAACAATAATCATTCATCCAGGACAAAGAATTGCCCAACTTATATTAATGCCTTATTATCAGGTAGGAAGCTCTGTTACCCAGTGTCCCCGTGGTAATCAAGGTTTTGGATCTAGTGACATGAATTTTTGGATTCAGGAAATACAATCTAAATGACCTAAAAAACTCAAAATTCAGGGTAAAGATATTAATGGTCTTATGGACACAAGAGCAGACGTGTCCTGTCTGACAGGAGCAGGAAAAGATTGGCCTTCCTCTTAGCCTACTCAGGTAGCAACTTCTCATTTGGTGGGTCTTGGCCAAGCCTCTAATGCAGCTAAAAGTTCTCAGATTTTGACTTGGTCTACTCAAGACCAAAAGGGAACATTTTGTCCTTATGTCATTCCATCATTGCCTTTTACCTTATGGGGAAGAGATATTTTGGAACAGATGGGGGCTTTATTAATTAGCCCAAATGAGTTAGTTTCTTCCCAAATGTTACAGATGGGATTTCATCCTGATAAAGGTTTGGGCAAATCCCTACAAGGTCAGATAGAGCCTGTCACATGTAAAATACAAAATGACAAACACGGTTTAGGATACCAGGATTTATAGTGGGGGGCACTGCCCATATTACTGCTGATGCTATAACTTGGATATCAGAAGTGCCTGTTTGGGTGGAGCAGTGGCCCTTAACTACTGAAAAATTACAGGCAGCTCAATTACTAGCAGAGGAACAATTACAACTTGGCCATTTAGAGCCTTCTACTAGAACTTGGAATACCCCAATTTTTGTTATTCAGAAAAAATCTGGTAAGTGGAGACTCTTGAAAGATCTTAGAAAAGTAAATGCTGTCATGGAAACAACGGGAGCCTTACAAACTGGTTTCCCATCCCCTATCGCCATTCCTAATGAAGATAATATTGTTGTTATAGATTTACAAGATTATTTTCTTTACTATACCCTTACACCCTAATGATAGGAAAAAAAAATTGCTTTTAGTCTTCCTTCAGTCAATTTACAAAAACCATAAGCTAGATATCATGGAAAGTTCTTCCTCAAGGAATGAAAAACAGTCCTACTTTATGCCAAAAATTTGTGGATATGGCCCTTAGGTGTTTTCGTCAAGAATTTCCTTCTATATATTTGATTCATTACATGGATGATATCTTATTGTCCTATAAAGATAGAGCTTATTTACAACAGGCACTTGCTTGTCTAGTAAATGATTTACAAAATTACAGTCTTAAAATTGCTCCAGAAAAAATACAAGTTCAGCCCCTTATTTAAATTTGGGAAGAGTCATTTACACTGATTATGTTGCCCCACAAGATGTAGAAATTAAGATTGATACTTTAAATCTTTAAATGATTTTCAAAAATTACTAGGAGATATTAATTGGATTGGACCATATTTAAAATTGACTACAGCTGAGTTACAACCTTTGTTTGATACATTAAGAGGGGATCCTAATCCGTTGTCTCCTAGGAGTTTAACTCCACAGGCCCTATTGGCATTACAATTGTTCCAACATAGATTGAGTCAGAATAGAGTTGTCAGATTAAAGTATGAGGAGCCATGGCAACTCATAATCCTCCCTACCCCTCAAACGCCAACTGGTTGTTTGTGGCAAAAAGGGCATTTGGAATGGCTTCATTTACCTGCTAGCAAGAGACGAGTCACTGCGTCTTATTTTTTTCTTGTAGCCTCTTTAATTCATAAGGGAAGGTTAAGGAGTAGGAAATTGTTTGGTTTGGATGTTGCAGAAATTATTATTCCCTATTCTACTGAGCAATTTAATTATCTTACAGCAGAAGAAGAGGGTTGGCAAATGTCTTTATTAAATTTTACAGGGTTGATTTCTCATCATTTGCCTAAAGACCCATTACTTCATTTTATCAAAAATCATGCTTTTATATTTCCAAAACGATGTGCAACTTTTCCTGTGGAACAACCTGCTTGTTTAGTATTTATCGAGGGCTCTTCTAATGGTATGGCATCTGTGATTATAGATTCTACACCTTTTACTTTTCAGATTAAGGAGACTTCAGAACAGAGAGTTGAAATTTGTGCTGTTGTCAAAGTTTCTGAACTGTTGCCTCATTCTGCTTTCAATTTGTATACAGATTCGTTATATATAGCAAATCTTTTTCCACATATTGAAACAGCTCGTCTGATGGGGAGTCATACATCTATAATTTCCCTTTTAATTCAGTTACAAAATTGTATCCATGATAGAAAACTTCCCTTTTTTGCTGGTCATGTTAGAGCTCATTCAAAATTGCCTGGTCCTATTCATGAAAATAATGCTAAGGCTGGTGCATTTACAAAACAATTTATAGGATCTATACAAGCTGCCAAAGAGCCGTGCATTACACCATCAAAGCGCATCAGGCACTTCGCTTTCAGTGTCATCTTACCCGAGAAACTGCACGGGCCATTGTACATGAATGTTCAGTCTGCCCTACAGGACATAACACTCTGCCTATGGGAGTTAACCCTAAAGGTCTGCGCCTTAACGATTTGTGGCAGATGGATGTCACACATATTTCCAGCTTTGGACGACTGGCTTACGTCCATGTGTGTGTGGATACATGTTCTCATGTAATTTGGGTCACAGCTCGAACGGGTGAAGCAGTAAAAGATCCAACATTTATTTTCATGTTTTTCGGTTTGGGGGCATCCTAAAAGGTGAAAAACAGATAATGCTCCTGCTTATGTTTCTAAAACTTTCCAATCTTTTTGTTCTACTTTTTCTATTTCACATAATACTGGAATTCCTTATAACCCACAGGGCCAGGCCATTGATGAACGTGCTCATCAAATATTAAAAACTCAGATTACTAAATTACAACTGGGAGAATATAAATATTCCTCCCGTCATCATATTGTGAGTCATGCTCTTTTTGTAATTAATCATTTGAATTCCACTGCCTTTTAAAAACATTTCCAGGTAAATGTTTCTCCTAAGCCTTTAGTTAAATGGAAAGATTTATTAACAGGTCAATGGAAGGGGCCTGATGTTCTTTTAACTTCTGGGAGAGGCTATGCTTGTGTTTTTCCACAGGACGCTGAGGCACCTATTTGGATACCAGATCTTCTCATCGGACATGTTCGGTCAGCTCCGGCATCCAGCTCCACGCCCGATTCAACCTCCTCGCAGGAGACGCCATCCCCCGCTGTCTGCTCCACCGTATCCATGTCATCGACTGCGGTCTCCGCCTTCACCTCCTAGGAGACTTTCGTCACCCCCTGCGCAGAGGACCGCATTACCACCGTCTCCTCGAGCGCGACCTAACAGCTCACACTTTCGTCCCCGTCCCTGTCCCCGTAGAGACTGGATTAATAGAGCTCTTCGGGTGAGTCCTGGGGGCTCCACGCCTGCTTCATCTTCTACCATTGCCTTGTCTTCACAAGAGGATCCTGGTGCTGGCGCTGCTGCTCAGAGTTCTTCATTTAATCGTGACTTTGTTCAACAAGACTTGCCGACTTGGAGACAAATTACGACACTTATCGAGACTGCTGAAAATTTAGTCGTTTTAGAACAACTACCCCTAACTCCTGGAGATCTTTACATTGCTATGCTCGCGCTATGAACTGCACAGGCATCCTTTTGTTGCCCTGTTTCCACTCAGCAATATTGGACTTATGTTCCTGATCCGCCTTTAATACATCCAGCCACTTGGGACTATAAAGAGGTAAAATTTTTACTTCCGATCCCCCTTTATTAGGCGGAGATCAGGATTCTTTTGTAAAGCATAAAACTTCTCAGCCTTTTGATTATTATGGTCACGCTGATTCATTGCCTATTTGTTATTCTACTCTTGGGGTTCCTCCTTTGCCAGGTTGTGTTTCTTTGTCTTATCGCACTTTATTGGCCGATTCTCCTTATGAAGGTGTTTCAAAATTTCAAACTCGACAACTTTGGACTTTAACTTTCGTTTCTGTCGCTGACGATCCTGATTCTTCTCGGTTTACTATCCACCCTTCTTTCAGAGCTCCTTCTTTTATTCCTCCCTGTAAAGCTGCTCTGCTTGTAATCATATGTGGGATTCTGTGTCTTCTAACGCAGGATATCCTAAATGGATTTTAGGTGGCTTTCCAAACAAAACTGTTTATTATTCTCCTTTTAATAGTTCCGGTTATGTTTATGATTGGTCTATTTCTACTCCTGGTTTTAACCATCGTGGTTATCTTAATTCCCATGCTTCCCAATTTGGATGGCTTGATAATTTTATTCCTAGAGATATAGTCATTGATCATTGGTTTTCTCCTGGATGGGTTTCTCCAACTTTTTTTTTTTTTTTTTTTTTTTTTTTTTACCCACATCTCACCCCATTCCTCAGCGACATTTATACAATTTGTTTGCTTCAACAAATACTACCATGTTTGTCAGACCCTCAAACACGTGCATGTGTATCTTCCCCCTTTCTTATTTTGGTTAAAGGACTTAAGGGATCTTTATCTATTGCCCATAATAATTCTGTATATAATATTAGTTGTACATATTGTGTTGTTACTAATTGTATTAATAATACTATGCCTCCTGGAACGTATGTTATCCTTTGACAACCTCCTTATGTACTTTTGCCTGTTAATTTAACCATTCCTTGGTATTCAGATCCTGGCTTGTATGCTTTACAGGTTATTTCAGATGCTTTATCTAGGCCCAAACGTTTTGTTGCCACGTTAATATTAGGTATAACTGCTTTAATATCTATAATTGGTTCTGGTGCTACTTCAACCACAGCTTTAGTTCAATAGGTTCATACTGCTGAGCATGATAATTCTCTTTCCCAAAATATTAGTTTAACATTACTTACTCAGGAACAGATAGATAAAGATCTTGTAGGAAAAATCAATGCTTTAGAAGAAGCTGTATTGTATATGGGTAATCAAATTCAAAATTTAAAGGTTAGATTTTTCACTGCTTGCCACAATCAATATAAATGGATTTGTGTGACGCCCCTGCCATACAATGGCTCTGACATTGCATGGGATGATGTGAAAGCACACTTGAGGGGAATTTGGAATAGTTCCTCCATTTCCTTTAGTATTCGACAGTTGCATTCACAAATTACAGCTATTTCTCAATCCCATTTACAACTTTATTCTGCTGGCGATGTTGCCAATCAAGCTATTCAATATATACAAAAATTTATTTCACGAAAAACATTTTGGTCTTTTATAATCAATTTAGGAATTATTTTGGTTATAGTAATTATTATTTTATTTTTTGCACCAATATTTTTCAAACATATAATCACTGCCCTTAGTTCCATTCGCCAAGAGCTTCACATTCTTCAATTAAAAAATAAAAAAAGGGGGAGATGCCATGAGCCATCCTGCTATAGGGAACGGCATGGGAGCCTGAGAATGATGCCCCTTGTTCAGCAGGCTGCAAGAGGTCTCGTATGTGCGGCACGGCTCCATGGGAACTTCTTGTTCGTTCACCTTTGGTTGCTTGACAACACTTTTCAGAATTAAAGCCCTAACTTTTGGCTTAGTGTGGCTTTGGGGAATTCGAAGGGCCCCGGAGTTTCTCAAGGCCATACTAGCATGTCCTTTGGAGGATTCCAAGGGCCCCGGGTTTCTCGAGGGACATGTTAATAATAAATCAAAACTAATTGGTTTATTTAAAAAGGCATTGTCAGTACTAAGGGTGTTTTTGATGCATGTTCCCAGTACGGGTTGACTCTATTTAATTTTGTTATTAATCTTCCTTCTTAGTGATATTTGCATTAACCCATTGTGGCTGTGGTCATGCTTTTGTATGTGTGGAATGAAGTTATGTTAGATTTCTATCTACATTCCCCCAGGGACGGTGGGTCTGGGTGCAGTAACATTTATAACTAATTGATCATCAACCAGTTACAGATTTCTTTGTTTCTCCCCACTCCCACAGTTTCACTTGATTTACCAAGAACATGTTCTTTCTTTAGTAATAATAAGAATGATCTAGTGTTTTTTTAGCTTGAGTAGGATCATTTAATCTTTCACTTTGTTCCTTGTACTGTTCCCAGAGTCAATTGGTAAAAAAATAAAAAGTTTTACTATAAAGATGAATAGGTAAAATAGTAAAAATATATAAAAATGTTTTTGATATTAATAGATTTTGTTTAGATTAGTTTATAGCATAATTGTTTTTAATAGTAGTAAAAATATAATAGAACGTTATAATCAAGTTTCATTATATAAAATCATGTTGTAAGTATTGTGATTTTGGTTATAAATTAGAATAATAAATATAAAATACAAAACATTAAATTGTTATATATAAGTATAAGTAAGATTTAATAAGAATTTAGAATATAAGTTTATGTGTAAGTTTAAAAGGTCAAGAATTGTGATTCAGATCAAAGTCTGATGCTTTAATGCCAAGCATGCTGCTATTGTATAGTTTCCTGGCCACAAGCCACAGACTTTAGGGTGAACTATTGATGCATGAGTGGGTGCTTTTATCACAACATAATTGCTTTGTAACATTTTGTTTTTTCTTTTTCTATATAGACGAAATAATAAATGTTTTGATTAAAAGGTTAGTCATCATGTAAAAGGTTAAGTAAAAAATATAAATAAAGCAAGATTTTTGTGGTCGTTGTCCACACTTGCACTAGACATCTGTGGTCCGTCTCTTCCTTTTCACCGGATCCACACAACCTGGTTCAGGTCCAACGAATCCTGCGGAGCTGGTCTCCGACATACAAGAAAGTTCAAAAAAATAAAAAAAACAACTTTGATTTAAAAAGTACCTCAAGACAATAGAAAAAAAATCATTTTAATTTTTGATACATATTAAATCATTTTAGTCAGTTTTTCCTGACAGCAAAACATGACACACACACAAGACCTCAAACATGCTTTAAAATGACATTCAGCAAAGTATTTAAAATTTAATGAATAGCAATAATCACACACAAATACATATTTCATACTCAATCATTAAGCTACGAAAACAGACACCTGAAGAATAAATAAATAGGAATTGACAATAAAAAAAATACGCTGGATTTTGCAATTCATTCTACCTAAAAAAGAGGGGTGATCTGAATGATTTCTTAATTTGCTTTTCTTCAAGATTGTAGCATGATACCCCCATGAATAAAATATATTGACAAAAATCACTCTTACAATACTGCAGCCTTAAATACAAATAATAAATATGAAATCAGCACAGTATTTTCAAGTTGTAATAAAAAATGCCTTCCCCATCCCCCGTAAAAGCTATGGAAATATATAGTCATTGTGGTAGCAAAAAATAGTATTTACAGTGATAGTGCTTGTGCACTAAACTCATCTGAGACCTTGATATGATTTTAGTGCAAATCCCTAGAGTCCAATACAAGCATAACAACTTTTGTACATATTTTATAAAGATCAAGATTTAATGCATAGTAGAATATCTTCATCTGCTTAATGATGTCTTTAAATGAAGATGAAAAAAGAAATGACTTGGGATTTTACCATTTGGTTTGTACCATATTAGAGTATTAAAGTCAACATTAGAAAATCTATAAAAGAGTTTTGTTATTGCCATTAATATATCTAATTCTACCTAAATTTTACATCACTGCATTAAAACATAAAAGAAAAATTTTTAGAGAAAGTTTTTTTCCCTTTGACAAGTTCATATTATGATAAAATCCAATAATAGACAAATTGTTATACAAACAAAAACACAGGTAAATATAAGGTTTTTTTTTTGTATATTAACAACCTAATATCTAGTATATTAAGTTATAAGATGTTTGTTAAAAACATAAAAGTTTCAATTAAAAGGAGGTACTATTTTGTACAAACAAACTTTTAACATAGGATAGATAAAATGACAGTCAAATGAGTTTCAGCAGCCATGTTTCTACCGTGAACTACAGTACCAGGATAAAAACAATTAGTAACAAATGAAAGAACATTATTGAACAATATGAATATATAATGCATTTTTAGCTGCTAAAATAGTAAACTCTAAGTTCATAGAGTTACAAGTTGTTTAATTTAACCATGTGGGCTAACCTATAATAAGAAATCACCCTGCATCTTTTTTCTTTTTAAACTAAAACTAGTTTAATTGTAAAGTTACAAAAAAATGAATGGATATTGCTCCAACCTGTACACAATCTCCCTTATGTGATTTGTACCTAACAAAGTAACAAAGCCTCATCATCACTCATTTCATTTTTCATTGTTGCTTCTAAGCAAGTGTGTGGTATCTGGGCAGTGTGGACAATTCCACAGCGCTCACAGGGGCCATCTCGATTACTTGGCCTTACTCCAGGGTTTGTTGCATTATATTGTTGTCTAAACCCTTGTCCTTGATCTGAGGCAAGATCAAGAAGAGGTCTGGAGCAGTCATTCACATCAAAGTCTGAAGCTCCTTCAGCAACTGGAATTAGCATTTCAACATCATCATCTTCTTCTCTTCCATTTACCCCATTATCAAGTTGTCTCAAAGGACTCTGGAGAGCTTGATCGCCCTAATGTAAAACGTACCCAACGCAGCCCCCGAGTCACACGACTTAGTGCGCTTTTAAGCTGGTGACTTGCTGGGCTCACACTTGGGTGTTCCACACTTGTCACATCCCTTCCATTATCTGCATGACCACCTCGAGTAGTCTGAGTTGAGGAGCTTCCACATTCTCCTATTGCTGCTTCTACTGCTGTTGTGGGAGGGTTTTGGGGGGCAAAGGAGCTACAACACCACCAGATGCTCCTGCCTCATCTCTTCTCTCATTTTCTGTGTCTGTATCATCAGCCTCCGTGGAAAACAAACTTCTGTGAGTATCATTTCTTTCAGATTCTCTGCTGGTACTCTGACTAGGGACAACCTCATCTCCATCCGCTGAGACCAAAGCCAATGACCCCGAATGACGTGATCTTGCAAAATTCAAAATACAATGTCAAATGTTACTGGATCTGCCTGCCACAGGAAGTGTAATTGAAGTAAATCCAAGTTGAGATCATACAGCTAGCCTTAGATTTTCCAAAACAGAAGCCTTCAATAATAAGAAAAGAGATAACAACAAGGTATTAAGATGGAACAAACCCTTCTCTTAAGAATATGTTGTGGCTAAAAATTCTATTACTCATTGTTACCAGGGTCTATGGAAGACATATTAAGTTATCTCACCTATACAGGTTCATCCCACTATAGAATTTAATCTATAACTTGAATCACTGCTCACTGTGTTTAAGATTTTTTTGTGGGGGCAGCTGGTTGGTATGGAAATCCACACCCTTAACCTCAGTGTTATTGGCACCATGATGTAACCAACTGACCTAACTAGCCAGCCCTGTTTAAGATTTTCTTGATACTTCGTTTTATATAGGCAACTTTAAAGTAATATTTGATGTCAATTATGTTATTTTGTTTAAAAACCTCACACAGTAATCCAGTCCTAAAAGCATATCAAAGATAGAAAATAAAATTGTTTGATACTTCTACAACTAGGAGGGTAGAAAAATCTCCACCATAATTCACTAAGTGACTAAGGAATATGAAAAGTAGGTCCTTATTTTTTTTTTTTAAACATAGAACAAATTAGACTTGATTTATGATGGAGTTTGGATGTATTGTCCCCTCCAAAACGCACATGGAAATTCCCCATGACTCAATCAGTGAATGGATTAATGAATGGATTAATGCTCTCCCTGGAGGAGGGGGAATTAATGAGTGAGTTCTTGCTCTGTTAGTTCCCGTGAAAGCTCATTGCTTAAGAAGACCCTGGCACCTTCTCTCTCTCTCATTTCCTCTCTCTTGCTTCCTCTTGCCATGTGATCTGCTTGTACCCGGCAGCTGCCTGCCACTTTCCGCCATGAGTAGAAGCAGCCTGAGGCCCATGCCAAATGCAGCTGTCCCAGAATCATAAGCCAAATAAAGCTCTTTTCTTAACAAATTACCCAGTCTCAGGTATTTCTGTTATAGCAACACAAAATGGACTAAAACTATTTATAAGGCTGAACCTTTCCAAAACGTGAAAATTGGTTCTCAAAGATTTGCTGAATGGGGCCGTCCCGGTGGCGCACTGGATAGTGCGCCACTTGGGAAGCACGGCGGCGCTCCCGCCCGAGGGT
>NW_007734152.1:9967-20858 GCF_000696425.1 Galeopterus variegatus | reverse complement strand
CTGAAGTAAATCCAAGCTGAGATCGTACAGCTAGCCTCAGATTTTCCAAAACAGAAGCCTGTAATAATAAGAAAAGATCGTAAGATAGCTAACAACAAGGTATTAAGATGCAAGACACCCTTCTCTTAAAAATGTTTTGTGGCTAAAAATTCTACTACTCGTTATCAGGGTCTATGGAAGACATATTAAGTTATCTCACCTATACAGGTTCATCCCACTATAGAATCTAATCTATAACTTGAATCACTGCTCACTGTGTTTAAGATTTTTTGGAGGGACAGCTTGTTGGTATGGAAATCAAAACCCTTGACCTCAGTGTTACCAGCACCATGCTGTAACCAACTGAGCTAACTGGCCAGCCCTGTTTAAGATTTTCTTGAAACTTCATTTTTTATAGACAACTTTAATATTTAATGTCAGTTTTAAGTTATTTTGTTTTAAAATCTCACACAGTAATCCAATCCTAAAGGCGTATCAAAGATAGAAAATAAAATTATTTGATACTTCTACAACTAGGAAGGTAGAAAAATCTCCAACACAATTCACTAAGTGACTTAAGGAATATGAAAACCAGGTCCTTATCTGTTTTTTTTTAAAACATAGAACAAATTAGACTTGATTTATAAGGCTGAAACTTTCCAAAACATGTCAAAATTGGTTCTCAAAAGATTTACTGAATGAATGGATACTGAGGATTTAATTATATTGCCATAAATAAAGGAATTAATAAATTTGTTATACAGCACAGAAAATAAAAAACAGGAAAGCTAAAAAAAATTTACTTGTTTATAGCACTACACAATAGTATACAGACATTTGGATTTCTTCTCAACCTTTATTAAGATTTTTTTCTTTTTTTTTTTGACCACTGGTTGGTATGGGGATCTGAACCCTAAACATGTTTTACTTTCTACAGTTTAGTATTAAATATAAAATACCGTCATCATTCTTTGAAACCTGGTGATTTTTAAGTAGTACATATGGAAAATAACCTTAAAAAAAAAAAAAAAAAACTATAGCATTTACATAAAGTAGTCTTTAAGCTCCACCTAGTGGTTATAAAAAGGAGTATTCAAACTTGAAACAGCTTTTATCAACCTGGCATTTAGTGTATTTAAAATAGAGTATTTCCAAACGATGGTAGTTTCCCTCTGCTAAAACTCAGGCCTCTTTCTTTTACCCTCACAGAAAAAAGAAGTGAATAGAAAATGGAAGATGTGAAGCTTATGTTTTCCATCTCTGGGACTGGTATTGCAATTATTTGTGATTTCCATATAGGCCTTTCCACAGTGCTGGGAACATAATTCACGGAAAGCTAAGAAGATATTATCATAGAAATATTTCATAGTCTAGCTTTAATAAAACACAGACTGTCAATAAGAAATTTGGGTATCAGCACACATGGAATTGTTATGCAAATAAGAAATATTTTTCACCAATTAAGAGGTATCTAAATTTAGAAAAACAAAACAACAAAACAAAAACTACTTGTTCGCATCCCTAATGAACTTCATAGATTTGGTACTCAGCATTCAAGTTGTAAGGCTCTGTGTGAGCACTATGTTATTATATCCAGCAATGAACAAAAGTCTCTTCAGATATCCCTCTATGTTATGCAGCTATCGCCAGCAAGGTCAAAAATGCCTTCGGCATACTTTAATGCCAACTTTAATGTTATAGTTTATCATAGTGAGGTGAAGCTCTCTACTTAGTTAAAAAGTCTGTTTAATTAAAAGGTTGCCAATCTAAGATTCTATGAGGAGACTTTAAGAATGTTTTGGAAATAATTTTTTTTGTCTTTTGTCTTTTTTCCGTGTCTGGCAACGGATCGCAACCCTCAGTGTTGCCCCCGTACCGGACCGGGGACCGGCAACGGGATTGCAACCCTCGGTGTTGCTCCCGCGCCTCGCTCAGCCAGTGAGCGGGAACCGGTCTGTATGTGGGATCCGAACCCTCGGGCGGGAGCGCCGCCGCGCTTCCCAAGCGGCGCACTATCCAGTGCGCCACCGGGCCGGCCCTGGAAATAATTTTTATATACTTCTTCAGTTTACTCAGAAAGCATTTTTATTTTGAGTGAGATAGTAAATTACAAGATTATTTTTCTTTTTAAAAACTGCTATGGAAATTTAATAATTTGTTACAAAAAGTTTCAAACTTGAGAGTTTTACTCTCATTAATGAATAAAATCTAGCTTACTATTCATAAACACATTTTATTTTTAAATGCTGTTGAAGTAGAATTCTCACACAACATTAATCTTAGGGTCCTTGTCTTACCTTACATACAGGCATAGATTTCATTTTAAGAGGTACTGACATAGAGATCATAAATTACAATATACCTGATTAGGCGAACAAACAGGAAAGTCTTCAACTGGTGGTATTAAACCCTGAGCGATCAATTGTCCATAAGAGGGAGGGGCTTCTCTTCTTAACAATTCTGCTTCCACTCTTGACAACTGTGTTTCAAAAGACCTTCGAGAACAGACGGTGGCAAAAAACAGTTAAAAAAGGGGGCAAGGCAAAACAATAATTTTCAACTCGTAGTAATTAAAACAATCTATGAGTATAGCTGATCATTTTTAAAAGTTAGTCATTCAACGAATATTTACTGAATATTTACTGAATATATGTAGGTATAACCTACATATAACCTACATATAACCAACGAATATTTACTGAATATATGTAGGTATAACCCTACATTGGGAATACAAAGATGAAGCAGTCTGCCTGTCTTCATGGGGCTTTACACTAGTAGAACCCTAGGTCACTAAGTTTTAATAAATTGGAAATCCCTTTATAATACTAGAAATAAAAATACTAGATTTTTAATCCCCGAAGAATATGCGGTTGGGCGGGGGGCAGACTTTAGGTGACAATATTTGAAAGTTCTCAGGAGATGCTTTATTCATTACATCCAATGCATTTATTTGTCAGATAAGAACGTGAAATGAATCACAAAAACTTTTTAGGATAGCTGGTTCTTGAACTCAGGACCTCTGACTCTTCATTGTGCTCTTTTGTTGCAATGTGATAAATTTTCTGGCCATTTTTTCTTGCTCAAAGAAAAGATGCAGCGATTATTATAATACTGTCATCTGTGTGCCATCTTAGCTGTCTGGTAGGTAAAGTTCTTTGTTAAATGTATTATTTGTAACTAACCTGGGAGTGAAGGTCATTGTCTCCCCAACAGCCTTCTGGGGACCTGACATTAACTTCCCACAGGTCCAAGTTATCCTGCATCATGCTGAAAACTACTGTCTCGGAAAGTCATTCTTTAATAGTTAACTGTTTCTCAACGAACTAAGAACTCTGAAGTGTGGCTCTTACTGAAGTCTACAGCATGACATTAGCCTTGTGCCCCAGTCTTATCTCCTATTAGTCCTTCATAAGTGTCTTTGGCTCCAGATAAGTTGAACATGTGCTCACTCTAAGCACTGCTGGGCATTCCTACTTCTATTTTCCTTTTTCTTTCTTTCTTTTTTTTTTTAACTATAACACCTTTTTCCTATCTACATTCTACTCATACATTTCATTGGCACCTCACCAATTAAAGCCTTTCCACATCCTCCCATTAGATAAGGTACTTTTGACTTTTATTCCAGTTAGTTTTACAGTTCTTACAGAACTTATACTCCTGTCTTCTTACTCCCATGCACCAATTCTTTCCTCATAATTGTAAACTGCTTGTGCTATTATTCACTTTTCTATTCACCTGTATAGTGCTTTGAACACAGTTCTCAAATATCTGGAATTGTTGAATTGATATGAGGGCACTTCAAAAAGTTCATGGAAGGATTCGTAATATCTTTTCTTCTTGAAGTATTGTTTTTTAATTCTATTTTCCATAAACTTTTTGAAGTATCCTTGTACTTATAAAAACACAGGGTAAAAAACTACAACTGAGAGTTGAAGCTTACAAAATTCTGATAATACAGATTAATCTGAGAACAGGAGCTGGTAAATATAAATTGGCCTTTCTCGCATCATAACTAAGCATTAGTTTGTAAAGTTTTTAGCCTTTTGAGTCTTGGGCTTTTCACACTAGTCTTATAAATCATAAACAATATTTATCCATTTATAAACTAATATAAAATAAAAATACATTGCTAATCATTAAAGTAGTTGTTTAAAATATTTGGGCCATGCTTTTACTGTACAGAGCAAAACCACTATCGTTTTGTTTTGATACTGACCTTCGTTCAAACATTCTCAGAGAATAAAGCTTACAAGTACATCCCAGTGCAATGACGAGTAACAAGCCACAAATAAGGCTCCCTATGACGGCTGCAGTTATGACTCTGGTAGGCACAATTACTGGGCAGTTCTCCTCATCGCTCCCATCACCACAGTCATCTTGAGAATCACATACCCAGCTTTCAAACACACAACGATTATTTTTACAATGAAAATTTCCTGGCTGGCAAAAGAAGCAGTTTTTTTCATCTGATCCATTTGGGCAATGATTCTGATAGTTGCAGCGATCAGAACGAGGATAACACACACCATTTCGGGAACATGGAAATTCTTCCTTTTGGCACATGGTACAATTGATTTCATCCCTTCCATTTGGGCAATGCCAATATCCATCACAACGCTGCTGCTCAGTATAACACCCCCAGTTACCTCCGCAGGGTATTTCCCATGGCAAACAGAAGCCATCTACTTGGTAAGTAGCATTAAATCCCCTTGCAGCGTTCACTTTATCGGCACAAAAATGTACCCTTATCTGTCCAGAAGAAGAAACAACTGTAAGAGGTGCATGAGAATCAAAAGCAGTTAACACACGCAGAAGCTTGTGTGGATTTTCCTCTAATCCATCATATATTTTGACATAGTCACCATAACCAGTACCATCAAGTTTAAAGTCAGTGAAGCGCAAAATGACTTTACGATGATCACCAGTGTCTATTAACCAAGTGCAATTGCTTCCAGGAGGATAAAAGTCTGGATAATTGGGAGAATTGAAAGTACCATAAAAATATTTTAACCATTGCCCACAAGTTGGCACGTCACAGTCTATCTCATCTCCTAGGTCGAGGCAGTCAATGTTCCCATCACATTTTAAGGATTCAGGGAGGCAAGTGTAAACTTTGGTGAAACGGGAAAGACACTGGAACTGGTTGTAAGCACAGGGCTGAAAAGCAGCAGCTGTTGGAGAATTAGCTTCCTTGGCACAGATCTCTTCATCAGAACTATCTCCACACTCATCCATGTTATTGCATTTCCAGGCTTCTGGTATACACTTTCCATTACCACAACGAAACTGATCACAAGAACAGTTTGGTTCCTCAGATTTCCCTGGGAGGATGTGGATAGGAGAGAGACGGAGAGGGAAGCAGAAAAAACATACTCCTCAAAAGATATATAACAGCAAGTGGTATTTTCATAATAAACAATTAGGCCCAAGTGATAGGGGTTAAAATAACCTTATTTTAAAAAATGGGTTAAGTTCTAATGACAAAGTAGTACTGGCACATCAATTACTCAATAATTCGATTTATTGAATGCTCATTACTTGTTCCATAAAGCTCTTTGTATTTTGATCTAAAGGGAGAAGGGACCAATTCTGCTTTTGCAGACAGCTATTTTACTGCAGAACATTTAATAAAATGATGTAAGATACACAAGCCAATAAGACATATTGCCTAAGAATTTTAAATAACTCTTTCATAAACACCATTAAAACAATGATAGACATTTTTTAATGAAGAAAAATTTATCTACAACAATCACCTGTTCAAATAATTTTTTCATAATGTTCTGTAGTTCTTGTCTCTCTCTATACGTATGTATACATAAATATATATATATATATACATACACACACAATTTTGCTATATACATGATAGTGTATTTTGCAAGCCCATTATTTAGACTCAAACTTTTGCCAAGACTATCATAAGATCAACTTTATACTGTTTATAATGTTTCATGTAATCATAAAACAGTATTTCTAATTTATAATTTCTATTGTTTTAACATGACTGCAAAATACTACATGAATCTGAGCTAAAGGTACATACATTTATTCATCAAAATAAAAGGAAGGGGACAAAAAAATTGAGGTGCTTACAGAATTCTAATTACCTTTGTATACCATACTAAATATATAACAATAATGAGGTAGGGAAAGGCAACCAAACAACATTAGATTCCTGCAGTACCCAAATTGACAATTTGGGGCCAGTACTTACTTTTCATCAACAACTTATTTATCAGTAAATAGGTGATAAATAGGTAATTAAATATTACCAAGACCTTGTTTTTAAGAAAAAAGATAAAAAGCATATGTTTGCTAAAGGAGACTATGTAATCTCAAAAGATGCAAAATAATTTTTAGCAAAAAAATATACATAACTCTAATGCTCTGGATTATTCATTTTTGTATAATCTGGTCACCTTTTTTTGGATACAGTTGAAGAAAAGCAAAAGATAACTTTTCTTTTTCTGAGACTAAACTATGAAGATGAAACTGGTTATGCTTTATTTTTGAAGGTGTAAAAACAATGGTAATTCACACACAAAAAATATATTCTAAAGTAACTTTCAGGATATGGGTAAGCACTTGAGGGAAAAAACTACTTGCAACATAAAAAAATGCATTTTAAAAATAAATGCATTCGAGATGTTTAGTTTTTGAAATTAATTATTTTATTAGGATTATATAAAACATCCTTTGGAAATCCAGCCCCAGACCACCTGATTTTAGCATCTAATCCTCAAACTCAGCTGCCTTGAGGGCCTAGTCATAATTAAATGGACGTTTTGAAATTAGCTTCAAAGTGACTGAGCAGTTAAAAATCATAAAATTCGGTTCAATATTTTTCTTATTACTTAAAAACACACCTGAAAAATATGCCAGTCTGAAACCCTTTCTAGAGATGCTGTCGTCTGAATGAAACCTGATCCAGACATGATCTTGTGAAGAGATATATGGAGGTGGAATTGTGGAACCACAAGCTCTGTAACTTTCAATATTCTTGTATGTTTCTATCGTCAACCAGTCCAAACTGCATCTTCTGGACCCTTGAATATCAAAATCCTGAAAACTATACACACACAGAAAAGTTATGAAAGACTATTAATAAAGTAATTTTGGAAAAAAATTCATAATAAGAAAATGTAACTGAGGACATTATTATAAGCCTCCATACATTCACTGGTTTTCCTGAATTTTCCAGGCCTACGATCTTATCATCAACAAATAATAATACCACTTCTGTGTTCCTAATATTTGTATCTCTTTTCCAGGTTCCAGAACCTTCACATTCCTTCTGCATAAGTAATACCAGATTCCAAAATAATGCTAAAAAAACAGGTGATAGTTGGCACCTTTTTCTTTTTCTTCTCCATGTGTGTTTATTTAGGAAAGACCACTTCTAATTCAAAATATCCTAAATTGTTCTGTGTTGGAACCAGAAAACTACTTCATAATTTGATGAACTGAAGAACACACAGAGAAAGTCAGCCTTCTCTTACATTAGATTAGTACATCTGCTTGCTTAATGAAAAGTTTGTAGCATACATTTTCAGGAGAACAAACTGCACAAAATCTGAATAGAATAAAAAAAAATTAAAAGTTAACAAACAAAAAAACATTTTCAGTGAAAAGTCCCTAAGTTTGGGGATACTTTTTACATAAATCACTTTAGATCTAAATCTCTTATAGTTCATAAAATATGGGCATAAGTAGAGGACAAAAAAGTCAAATGAATAAAAGTACATATAAAATTAGTATCTGCTTGTGAAAAAAGAGAAGCCAAAATATAATTTTCCAGTATCTGAACAGGTCTCATCAAAAAGTGATCTGACTTTATCTTCTTGCCTCTGCCTTAAACTAAGTAATAATGCAATTATCCAAGGATTATTATATCAGGATATTTCCTCTTTAAATATTCTGAATAGCTGTAACAAAAGCTGATAGACCTTCCAGTCTGGAAATTTGTTTCCAGTTTTTCACTATCATGAAGGATGATTTTGAATCCTTATACAATACATGTGTCTCTCTCTCTCATACACATGAGCAAGTATTTTTCTAGGACAGTTTTCTAGAAGTAATATTCCTGTGTTAAAAGATGATTCCTTTTTAAATTTAACAGACACTGACATAAAATATTCATACTAATTCACAATTCCACCAAGTATGTATCAAACTACCCTATAACCCACACCTCTAGCAAAATGAGGTATTCTATTTTTTAAAAATGTATTGCCAATTAGGTGGACAAAAGATTTATTGTTCTATTTTGCATTTCCATATTTACTGATACTGAAATACCTTTTCCTATGTTTATTGGCTATTTTTATTTCTTTTCCTGTGAATTGCCTTGTTACAGTCTTCATTCATTGAAATTTTTTCTTATTTACTTAAGAACTTTTTATATATTATAAACATGGACTTAGTTGGGGGAATGTCTGTTATGCATGGCATGTGTACATGTACCCATACCCACATTCTCTCCAGTAGTTGATGTGGTTTGTCTTTTTCATTTTAATAATTGGTGGGTGTGAAATGGAATCTCTTATGTGGTTTTTAGTGCACTTCCCTTGAGACTAATTACGTTGCACATCTTTTCATATGCTTATGGGCCACTCATATCTTCTGTGAAGTGTCTGTTCTTCTGCCCATTTTTTAAAAATTGGTTGTCTTTTTGAGTTATAAAAATTCTTTTTATATTCTGGATTCAGGCCCTTTATTTTATTTATTTATTTATTTATTTATTTATTTATTTGGTCTTTTTCCGTGTCCGGCAACGGATCACAACCCTCAGTGTCGCCCCCGTACCGGACCGGGACCGGCAACGGGATCGCAACCCTCGGCGTTGCTCCCGCGCCTCGCTCAGCCAGCGAGCGGGAACCGGTCTGTATGTGGGATCCGAACCCTCGGCGGGAGCGCCGCCGCGCTTCCCAAGCGGCGCACTATCGCAGTGCGCCACTGGGCCGGCCCCCAGGCCCTTTATTTGATATGTGTATTACTAGTCTTTTCTTCCAGTCTATAAAGTTTGCTTTCATTTTCATAATGGAATCTTTTAATGTGAAGAAGTTTTTAATTTTAGTTTTGATGAAGTCTAATTTATTATTTTTTCCTTTATGTTTTAGTGCTTTTAGTGGATACCTTTGCCTACCCTAAGATCCCAAAGATAATTCAACAATTTTTTTCTTATATTTTAGAGTTTTAGTTTTTACATTTATACCTAGGATTCATCTTTTTTTTTTTTTTTTCGTGTCTGGCAACGGATGGCAACCCTCAGTGTCACGCCCGTACCGGACCAGGACCGGCAACGGGATCGCAACCCTCGGTGCTGCGCCCGCACCTCGCTCAGCCAGTGAGCGGGAACCGGTCTGTATGTGGGATCCGAACCCTCGGCGGGAGCGCCACCGCACTCCCAAGCGGCGCACTGTAGCAGTGCGCCACCGGGCCGGCCTAGGATTCATCTTGAATTAGTTTTTGTGTGTTCTCAAGTAGGGGTCAAGATCTTTCTTTGTCTTCTTACGTTTATCTAGAATATAGAATATACTAATTTTTGTTCTACCACACAGTTAAAATACTATCTGATTACCCTGAACTTACGGAGGTTTGGTTTTATACTTTGTTAGATTGGGTTTGTTTAAACCCACTTAGTTTAAACTAAGGGCAAAGTAGAAACAGAAAATTGTACACTTCTTCTAGAAGAGGTCAGCCAGAGATAAGCTCTGTAGTTGTGCATACAGATGTAAACTTGAAAAGTATGACAGTTACAGGGTCCCAATAGCAATCCCAAGGTGTTTAGGAAGCCACTCTAAGTCAGCAAGTTTCAAACTCCAAACTGTCTCCCTGTGATGAACGGGATTCAAACTCCAAACTCTGCCTCCTCTGTGGTGCTCAGTAGCTGAAATCCTTGCAAAGCTTTTTCAGCCTTCCAGTTGTTTCTTGGGGTCTCCTGTAAGCATGCATAGTTCATGGGTCAGCAAAGGATTTGAGAGGAATTTATATGCAGACGTAAGGGCTTCATAGTTTGTGGCTCTCTCCTTTCCAGGATTTGCTTTTTCAGTTTCCAGTCACTCTAGTAGCCTCAACTCCATTCTGACACCTCAAGCTTTCAAGACCATGATGATCTACTTGAGTTCCAGTCACTCCATGCTGCACGGACTGGTGAAAATCTTCAGGCAGCTGGCAGGAAACCAGCATTTTACACCCAATGTGGTTCCTTCTCTCGAGAGTGGAATACCTTCCAGTTTCTGTCAGCTTCTGATTACTCTCTAGTGCCTTGAAATAGTTTTTAAAATTTTATCCAAAGTTAATAATTGTTTATGGGAGGGCCAGTTCCACTGAAGCAAGAGAATCTCTTAATCTACTTTTATTTATTTTTTTAAAAGGATGACCGGTAAGGGGATCTTAACCCTTGGCTTGGTGTTGTCAGCACCACGCTCAGCCAGTGAGCGAACCGGTAATCCCTATATAGGATCCAAACCCGTGGCCTTGGTGTTATCAGCACCACACTCTCCCGAGTGAGCCACGGGCCGGCCCTCTTAATCTACTTTTAGTTCACTAAAATGTTTAAGATTCACAAAAGCAGGGACCTTGTCCAGAACAAGAAATCATCAACAAATATCTGTTCATGCATATATCCTATTAGATTTAGTTTGCTAATATTTAGGATTTTTAAATGCATTTATAAGTAGAATTAGTTTTCAGGATTTTTTTAGTGTTCCATATAGTTTACATTATAAAAGCACTGCTAACATACCTGTGCCCTATTCCTCTTCAGAATACAGGGGAGAGATTTCAATTTTTTCATGTTTTTTTTTTTGTTGTTTAATCAGCATTTCTTAAACTTTTTCCAGTCAGTTTTGTTAATTAAAATTTTCTTAGAAATTATTCTTTTAATCTGGATAGTGAAATTTAT
>NW_007734152.1:9141-9659 GCF_000696425.1 Galeopterus variegatus | reverse complement strand
CAGTTTTGTTAATTAAAATTTTCTTAGAAATTATTCTTTTAATCTGGATAGTGAAATTTATTACTACAAGGCTGTACACAGTACTTTCTTTAATTTAAAGATTTTTCATATCTATGGTCTTTAAATTTGCTTTGTTAGTAAAGTTCTGTTTTATCTTTCACAATTTCATGCCACTAATTTCTATTTTGCATTATTGCAATGACTAGGGGTTCTGGCACAGAGTGGAAGGATGCATTCGTCTCTTCGTCTTTGGTGCTGAAATTAACTTTGACATTGTTTGTTTTTTAAAATTTTTTAACGGACATCCTTTATCAGATTATGAAAATTCCTTTTCTGTTCATCTGGTAAAACTTGCCTATAAAACTATCTAGGTATGGAGCTTTATTTTGAATGTTGATTCTATTTCTTTAATGGCTATTGATTTCATCAGTTTTCTAATTCTTCTCGAATCAACTTTGGTAATTTACATTTTCTACAAAATAATCCATTTCCTCTAATTGTATAAAAGAATTAACATA
>NW_007734152.1:2573-3843 GCF_000696425.1 Galeopterus variegatus | reverse complement strand
TAAATTCAAATGCCAAAAGAAACCATTAACAAATTTTTTCCCTCCCTTTGGGGTTAAAAGTTTGCCCATACAAGGGGTCTTTAAAAAGTTCACAAAAAATGCATATTTTGAAAAACCTATGTATGCATGGACTGCAACATTTTTTTTTGCACCAAAATAAACTCATACTAACTTGTTATAACATGTCTTAACAGGATCTAATTTTAGGCACTCAGAAGGACAAGACATCTTTGAAAAGAGCCCCTATTAGAGTAGCATGAATTCTGCTAAATCTGAAGCAAGAACAAACATCAAATTTATGGTGAAACTGGGTGGACAAATGATGACATCACCGATGCTTTACAGAAAGCTTATGCGGACAAGGCTCCAAAGAAATCAGCAGTTTACAAGTGGATAACTCATTTTAAAAGGGACAAGGCAATGTTCAAGATGAAGCCTGCAGAGGAAAATCCACATCAATTTTCAAGGAAAAAATTAGTCTTGTTTGTGCCCTAATTGAAGAGGACCAACAAAAAACCGGAAACAATAGCCAACACCATAGACATCTCAACTGGTTCAGCTCACACAATTCTGAGTGAAAAATTACAGTTGAGCAAAGTTTCTGCTCAATGGGAGCCAAAACTGTTGCGCCCATATTAGCTGCAGACAAGAGCAAAGCTTTCAATGGAAATTTTAAACAAGTGGGATCAAGATCCTGAAGCATTTCTTTGAAGAACTGCAACAGGAGATGAAACATGGCTTTACCAACAGAATCCTGAAGACAACGCACAATCAAAGCAATAGCTATCAAGAGGCAGAAGTGGTCCAGTCAAAACAAAAGCAGAGTGATCAAGAGCAAAGGTCATGGCAACAGTTTTTTGGGATGCTAAAGGTATTTTGCTTGTGGACTTGCTGGAGGGCCTGGAATGATAACATCTGATTATGAGTGGAGAAAGTTAACCGAAGCTTTAGTGGAAAAACTCCCAGGAAAGCTTCAGCAAGGAGTCCTTTTCCACCATATCAGTGCTCCTGTTCTTTCCTCTCATCAAACAAGGGCAATTTTGCCAGAGTTTAGATGGGAAATCATTAGGTATCCATCTTACAGTCCTGATTTGGCTCCTTCTGACTTCTTTTTGTTTCCTAATCTTAAAAATTCCTTAGAGGGCACCCACTTTTTCTTTTAATAAAGTAAAAAAAGACTGCATTGACATAATTAAATCCCCAGGACCTCAGTTCTTTAGGGATGGACTAAATGGCTAGTACCATCACTTACAAAAGTATACTGAACTTG
>NW_007734152.1:0-1173 GCF_000696425.1 Galeopterus variegatus | reverse complement strand
TCAACTATGATTTATAGATTATGGGTTTAAAATCTCTAATGCAGAGACTGCATAGTCAAATGACCTCAAATTCAACATGATCAGAACTGTTTCTCCAATCCTTCTTTTTATCCTCTATTCTGAATATTGTCTTAGGCATCATTTGGCTGAAGGAACAGGTACTTAAGTAAAAAAGAAATCTACTTTAAGAATACCATAGACATCCTACACTGTTGGTGGGACTGTAAAATGGTATAGAGCTTCCTCAAACAACTTCAGACAGAACTACCATATAACACAGCTATCTCACTGCTGGGTATATAAAGGAATGGAAATCATCATGTCGAAGGGGAAATCTGCATTCCCACATTTACTGCAGCTCTATTTACAATAGTCAAGAGTTGAAATCATCCTAAATGCCCATCATTGGACAACTGGATAAGGAAAATGTATATCTACACAATGGAATATTACTCTGCTATAAAACAGAATGAAATACTACCATTTGCAGCAAAATGGATGAACTTAGAGAAAATTATGTTAAGTGAAATAAGCCAAGCATAAAAAGAGAAATAGCACATGTTCTCANAGAGAAAATTATGTTAAGTGAAATAAGCCAAGCATAAAAAGAGAAATAGCACATGTTCTCACTTATATGTGGGAGCTAAAAAAAATAAATAAAAAATAGAAAAAAAGACAACAATCACAATAATTTCTTGAACTTGTTAAGAGAATAGATATGATGTTGATGGGGGTGGGAAAGGGGGAGAAGGAGGGGGGAAAGTGAGGAATTGGTAAAGGGCCATGAAAATCAACTACATTGTATAATGGTTAAAAATAAATAAATAAATTAATTAATTAATACCATAGGTAATCTCAAGGATTTTCAGGGACAGAAAAAAAACTAAAGCCAGGCCTCACAGCAACTAAAACTGGATATTTCAAAGCCAGAAATTGAGCCTGCCTTTGCCACCTCTTAGGGAATCAATGCCTGTTTTATCTCCTACACATCTGCCCAAATGTTCCAACTGGCTTCCTCTGAGTCCTCTATTTTTAATTTCAGTGCCTTATAAATGACTTCTCAATCACCATAACACTTCAGCTCTAGCACTTATCATCAACTGTAATTTCATTTTTTTTTTAGTTTATTATATTTATACTACTGTTATCCACTTCATATTATACCTTTTAAAA
>NW_007734151.1:97317-98175 GCF_000696425.1 Galeopterus variegatus | reverse complement strand
TAAGATTGATAGTGGGGTTTTTTAAATATCAGTTAACAGAAATTGTGAGACAAATGCTGTATGAGTAGATTGGCTGCCATTGGGCAGAAATGAATGGGAGGTAACGAGAATTAATAAATAAGAAAAATCTACTTCAATTTCCTCGGAAAATGTACTGTAACTGCTATATGCCTCAACAAATCAAACTTCATATTATTCAAAAGTGAATAATAAGATATTTTGATCTAATAGGATAACTCCTCTTCTTAAATCACGTAACACTGTATTAGGTATTACTCTGTTGAATATCTTCAAACTACATTTTCTTGCTTTGGTAAATCATTTTTTATGATACTTGGCTCTAAATCAGATCAAACTGTCAATAACTGAGAAAAAAAGTGTTAAAATGTCATTTTCCAATTTATCATTTTAAATAATAAAACTTGTTTTAAGTACATATGTTTCTTTCAGAGCCTGTTTTTTAAATATCTCCTCCATAACATCCTCCATTTTAATCCCACATTAGGTTCAGACCTTGTGTTAATGCTACTTCAGATACATAATTAAAATCTGTGATGAACAAATGGAGACTGCTTTGGATTGATTGAATTGTGCCCCCCAAAGTTCATATATTAAAAGCTTAATTCCCATTGTAACTGTTGAGAGTTGGAAATCTTATTACTGTAATTGAAAAGTGGGTCCTTGAAGAGGTGATTAGATTGTAGGACCATGCTGTAGTGAATGGATTAATAATGGAGATCAAGGGTGTGGTTCTGAGGGCTTTAAAAGAAGAGCACAGAAGAGCTTAGTCTCTGCTATGCCATTTTCTGCAATGTGAGACCTCCGGGTCACTGTTGCCACCACCAAGACCCTCACTAG
>NW_007734151.1:94405-95933 GCF_000696425.1 Galeopterus variegatus | reverse complement strand
CCCCAACTTCTTTAAGGAGAACAGAAGTGTTTTATCATCTGCTGTAGCTGTTCTATGTACCACCTTCTTTCTGTAAGCAGTTCCTTTCCCACCAATGTGCACTTGGCCTGCAGTTTGGCAAGCTTTTCCTGGTTCATTACAGTTTTTTTCATCTTGTCAGAGCGGAAAAGGGGCCATGCAGGGGAGTAGGGTTGGTAATTAAGTGGTCTTGGGCAGATCAGCTGAGATTAGGCACACAGGCTCAGGGACATAAGATGGGAGCTAGAGCACAACTGTATTTGTCTAATGCTGACTCATTTAAAATAATTTCCAATCTGTATCTGTTTCCTCTAACATCTTCCTTTGGAGAAATTCAGTTAAATTCATCATCTCATCTGAATTTTTTGTCATCTTTAGCCAATTAAATTCATCCCCCACATAGTCTGGGTAAATTCCCAATATAATATTATTTAAAAATTTGGTGTCAGCTAAGTATTTTAAAGGAACATATCTATTGATGATGTTCTAGAAAATTGGAAGAGGTCCACTTATCAGTAAGAGCCCAAAATACAAAATATGAAATGTGCATTTATAGAGCTGTCATGATTTTAAACAAAGAAACTGTTTAACATAAACTAAGTACTAACTGGTAAAACAGCACAAAGGGCTGGAATATCGAATTCTTCTTCTCCTGGTTTTGCAATTAAAAGGGTTGATGTTGGATCAGTAAATCACTTCGCCTTTCAACATTTTTGCTCTTTGGCAAAAAAGATAACTTGTACCACTTTTAAGGTCTTTTTAAGCTCTAGAAATTTGACGAAACCATGTCATTGCAGTTGTTTTTTCTTCTTGTTTATCTCACAGTAGGCTAAAATTATGGGATGAAAATATCAAAGAATAAACTTAGCATGGAGATAATAGCAATGCATAGAACTCATAAGAAATGATTACACCTCTCAATAAAATAATTAAGGAACTCCCTGGGGGATGACATTTTACTTTAGAAGTCTGAAAAGTTTTAAAAGAAAAGACTAGGTTAGAGATTTAAAATAAAAAATAATAATATTGAAAGTAATAGTAAATCATTCTGATAGGTGGATAAGTGGTTCTGGACAAAATGATGGCAAAACTCAGAAAGTTGGGCCCTAACTTTCTCTTTGACCATCTCCTACACAAAGGCTTCTGTGCATTTTCTTTTCATTTCTGTACATGATTCAGTCAAGAGAATATGATCCACATTTCAGAGTTTTATGTAATTCTTGCAACAATTCATTGCACTCTTCTCAAACCTCCTATATTCCATCCACTCAATGTCAACCATTAATCACCAACAGCATTGGAAGTAACCTACAACGTGCTCTTCTATTTTCTAACCACCAATTTTACCAGTCCACCTCAATCTGTACCCATGCTCTCTGCTTTCTCTCCTATTATGGTGGGTAAAGTTGTTCTTCTCCCATTAAAGGGGCCGAGCCCATGGCGCACTCAGGAGAGTGCAGCGCTGGGAGCGCAGCAGCGCTCCCTCCACGGGTTCGGATCCTATATAGGG
>NW_007734151.1:82154-92919 GCF_000696425.1 Galeopterus variegatus | reverse complement strand
GTTTTTTTTTTTTTTTTTTTTTTTTTTTTTTTTTTTTAACTTTCCTTCCTTGCCTTCTGTTCCAGTTAAGAGCCAGGAACACTCTTTTCTCATTTTGGTGCCCTTATACTTCCCTTACTGAAGTGTTCTTCTCCTTGAACTGCACGTGGCTGGCTCCTTCCTGACTTTCAATTCTCATGTCCTCTGACAAACCTTCCCAGACCACCAAACTACAAGTCAGATGTGTTCTGTATACTGTTCTAATTTTCTGCAGAGCACTTATCATTAATTGATATTATATTAATTTATTGAATAATTTTTCCTTCAATAATATGAGACCCATAAGATAAAAAAAAATTCTGTACATTTTCTTTTGCTTCTTCATTTCCCGACTAGAACAGTGCCTGACACAAAGCAGGCACCCCCCCCCCAAAAAAAATGATTAATTTTCTCATCTTTGTATCTCAAATGTCACACACATAGTAAATAATTAATAAATGTTGGTTGGCATTAAATGAGTATAAACTCTCTTGATGAATTTACCCACACTATTATTTTATGATGGTAATTTATCAGTGGCTCTTAGCAGGTATTAATGTCTTTCAGGAAAGAGTTATGCTGACAATAGACAGCTTTGAGCAGAAAATAAGGTACTATTTAGATCTCATCAAATTTTTTACACTTTAAGGAGTTGTTTCATGCACATTAGAAAACATTTAGGAAGTAAAAATGTTTTTAATCTGTAAATTTATCTAACTTTAGAACTATTAAGGCAACTCTTAAGTCTATTTATTCTATGATTGTATCAAGATCAAAGTTTAGGTTTTAAGGCAAGGAAGTCCACAACCCTATATTTAATATTATCAGGAAATTATTCACTAAGATCAAAACATCTGGTATACCATATTTCACCTACATACTTACAGACCATTTGGAGTTCCAAGAAACAGTGTGAAGGTTTATTCTAGGTGTCAACTTGATTAGATTAAGGAATGCTGAGAAACCTGGTAAAGCTATCTTTTTAGATGTGTCCATGAGGGTGTTTCCAGCAGAGATTAGTATGAGAGCCTGACTGGACTGGGTGGGAAAGACCTGCCCTCATGTAGGTGGGAAGCATCCAATCCACCAGTGGCCCGGAGAGAACAAAAGACAAAGTATAAAGGTGAATCCCTCTCCTTATCTGCTAGAGGTAGGGTACAATCTTCTGTCTGTGGACATCAGAGCTCAAGACTCTTTGGCTTTTGGGTTCCAAACTTATACTTTCAACTTCCCTGGTTTTGAGACCTTCTGACTTGGACTGAGTCACTCTATTGGCATCTAGTTTGCAGATGGTCTATCAAGGGACTTTTCCTCACAATCATGACTTAAACCCAGGACACCTTCAGTTTCACTGGTTTTGAGGCTTTCAAACTTGGACTGGGCCACGCTACAGGCATGCAGTTTGAGACGGCCTATTGTGGCACTTGTCTTCACAATCGTGTGAGTGAATTCCCTTAATAAATCCCCTCTCCTATATTTATAATATATCCTATTGATTCCGTCTCTCTGGAGAACCCTGACTAATACGAACAGCAAAGCACATTAATATCAATAATAAGAAAAATTAATTTATATGAAGGTGAACAAGAAGGAGACCCCAGAAAATCCAAAATTTAAAGGAACCTACAAAAAGAATTATTCTTTATTCCAACTTTAAATGTTAATCATTCTTTACAGAAAAAGAAATCATTAAGGTCAGCTGAAGGAAAGCAAATAATAAAATCTTTAAAGTTCACTACTTTGTCACAGATGAATCAAGTTAAACCCAGGGTTGCCGTATTTAAATCGTGTCATACAGCTATCATTGAATAACATCCTTTCAATCTTTACATTTTATGCTACAAGATACAATAAGGCTCTCTTAATGATCTAAATTTTTCCATGGGTCTAAAAGGAACAATTTAAGCAAATTATCTTTGTTTCCAGAAGATGTTTCTTCTGAATTTCACTTTTATCACTATTACATTTTCTCCCTAACATAAGCAAAAACATTTGAAAATCACAATCATTTTAGCAGTTTTTTCTCTTCATTTTCCAAGAAAAAATTGACTGTAAAATTGCTGCCCTATCAAAGACTTGTGTTGACTTAAAAGGGTATACTTACAAATACCAATTTTATATTGGACTAACACATTTGAAAATATAATTTCCTATTGCTTGAAAGAAAGCTCCTCAAAAGAAGGGACCAATTGTTTTATATCTCAGTATCCAACCCCAAAGTTAGTGCATAGTAGACAGCTAATAAGTTTTTGTTGAATGTGTATATGAATTACATAATCCTAATGCCTGTTATCATCAAGTGACTAAAAGTCAATGATTCAGATGTCTGAGTTTATATATAATATTACAGATATATATATGTATATATCTGTATGACCAAATTTTCCATGAAAAGCATTCTATTCTTTCTCTTTATATTTTTATACATCTTCAAATTTTATCTTCTTGACATTTACACTTTTCTGATCCCACCTGTCTCCCCATTTCCTCAAAAGCATGCACACACACACACACACACACAAAAAAAAAAATTTTTTTTTGAGAATTGTCCTGGAGTCCTCACAACATTCTACAAACATTATATGATTGATGTCACAAAAAAAATTTTTTTTTTTGAGAATTGTCCTGGAGTCCTCACAACATTCTACAAACATTATATGATTGATGTTTAAAGAATTTTTTTTCTTACAAATCCCTTCTCAACATAATATAAACACAAAATTACTAATTTATAGGGCAACTATTTTCTTTCTTATTTTCCTTTAAATAGCAGCGTCCATGTCCACTATTCACTCCACCAGTTAGCTTGAGTAGACTCCTTGGTTGAAACTACTGTGTGTGCATTTTATTTCCCCAAAGACAATGATAATAGTCTTCACTTTCTTCATTGGGGATTTCAGTAAAAAGAAAGGGAAGATATTATGGAGACTCAAAATATCCTTATTAATTGTAACCAACTAAGTCCATGACTACTTATTCTATTCACAGTATTATTTTTCTTAAACAAAGAATTCTTATTAGGAATTCTTAAAAAAGATTTTTGTGAACACCCTAAAACTGAATATTAAATTTGTGTATATTTTTATATGCTTCATTTGGAAAGATTAATATTTTTTAAAAATTTCTCAAAATACACATTTTGCTCAATAAACAAACAATTAATTAAATAAAGACATGTCCATACTGATCATTTATATTACCCTGAAACATGCTTTATTGTGGCTTTGATCTACTTTTTACCCCAGGGCTGTTATCAATCACCTTTTGGGAATTGGAAAATGAGCCACCTCCACATAGAGACACATGCCTTGGAGGCGAGATATAATAGACAGAATATCAGCAGGAAATCAACCTCCATTTCCCCTTTTGCAGGGCAACTGCACATGGTAGCTCTGTCCTTTGATCTGTCTTCGTCCACATGACAATCTGTACTGAGTGTTTTGGTCATGGTGCCTTTCATGTGTGATTTTCTCTTTCAGCTGAAACAGAGCTAGCTATAGATTAAACCAGTAGTAATGATATGCTCCAAATGTATCTCATCTAGAGGCTGGTTTACAACCCTTGAAGTGGCCAGGGATGCAAGGTTATATCAAATTAGCTAAACAACCAGAATGACTTTCACAAAAGCACTGGCAAACAATGGCCAGAACAAATCTTCAGAGAGGTGCAGAGGTACCCATGCACTATCCCTGCACAGTTCTTAATAGGAAAGCCAGTCTTCCAAGGGCTAATTATTTTCTAATTATAATCCCTGCATATAATTCCTATTTGTCTTAAAGATATCTGAATTTAATCCCCTAACTTTGTAGCCAGATAAAAAATGGCCACTAAGCACACAGTTCTTCTCACACTTGAAGACAGCTATCATTTGATTCAGGAGTTACATCTTCTTTAGGTTCAGTGTTTCTCATTTCTTCAATAATTAATCATATGCCAAAATTCCACATTCTCTTACTCTAATTACTCTCCAAGCTCCTGTTAAAAACTATACTAACAACAGACAGGTTTTAACATTCTATGTGAGGTGAAACTAACCTAGAGTGGAGCAGAACCATCACCTCCTTCGATGTCTTTATAATGCAGCAAAAAGAATTTAAGTATGCAATTTACACTCAAGCTATAACTATAAACAATAATGCTGTCTTTCATGATTTATGTCATTTGAAGTTTTCAAAATAAGTTATAGGCAACATAAGGAACAATTATCTTTGTTCATCTCTGAACAGGTATAACATTTGGGTTTAACCAAATTTTTATTTACTGTAGACCTTAACTTTTATAATTTTAGTTTTTTTTTTCATTTATCTCAGTAATTATTAGTGGATTTCAGTGAATAAAATCACAGTTATTGGGCTTTCTAGTTTTCATATTGAATAAATCAATTAACATTATTAATTGAAATCTGTATACTCAAAACTATGGCACGTAATGTGGGAGAACAGAAAGAATAAAATATGTGGTCCTTACACTCATGAGATGACTCACCTGGTATAGAAAAATATTATCACTCATAAAGTGACACGCACATTACAGATCGCCCTGAGAAATGCCCTTTGCGCTGACTTATCCAAGTTTCCCAAGCAGAGACTAGTGAAAGACAGTCGTACCAAGCTTCCTAACTGAGGTTCACTCAATTATTCAAACAACCATTTTTTCCCTTATGAGTTGAATACAGTTTGACTATTTCAATAAAAGCTGTGGTGATTAATAAGGACTTATTGTACAAAATGCCAGACCAGGGGCAGGAAATGAGCTTCTACTCCATATAATTCTCATTTTGACTATGATTCACTCATATTTACAGCACATACACCTGACAGATCTTTCAGTTTGAAAGGCAGGAAGAGACCAGTACCTGAGCATTGTGCTTTTTCAAGCTTACACAGCAGGATGTGAAGGAAAGAGGTCAGAATTTGTGCTAAAGTAACTGCAAAGAATAACAGATTTATCAGAATTTGAGACACAGTCATACTTAAGGAAAGACTGACCTAAAATTGCTGACCATCTTGTCTGGTAGTGGAGCTGGTGCTTCACGCTAAGCACTCAGACTTTTATTCTCATCACAGAGATCCGAGATTTCCTTTCTTGAACAAATCAACTTTTCATGTTTGCATTTTTATCTTTATCGGTTCCTCAATGTCATGCCTGGGTAACTGTTATTCCTACCTGTTTTTTTTACACCTAAAATCTAACCTTCATCCCAATACTGAATAAATATACTGTAAGTGCATTTTAAAAGGTGATTTTCAAACTTTTTAAAACTGAAGCTCCTACTAAGAAAAATTATTTGCATTATGACAAAATACACATGTTCACATGCAGAGGCACACACAACTCATAATTAAATTTCATAAAAAATGTGTATTCTTATCTAAAATACACACATATTTTCCATTCGTTCAATTTATTTTTTAAAATTCTACTCCACAAATGCTAATCATGAGCCACTAACTTAATTTCATGATCCTCTTAAGTAGCAGTTCTCAAAATGTGGTGCAGAGGCCCACTGGTGCACCCAGGACTCTTTCAAGATACCCCACGATCAATATTCTTTTCATAATAGTACTAGAATGTCATTCGCCTTATTCATTCTCGTTCTCCCATGAGTGCATAGGGGAGTTTTCCAGAAGCTGCATGACATGATGATGTCATCACTCTGACAGAGTATGGAAAGTATGCTTGAATAGTCTTTTGTTTAAAGTTTTTCACAGCTTTAAATTATAATACAGTAAATATCACTAAACATAACCACATGTACAAAAGCTCTTTAGCGTCTCAATAATTTGTAAGAACTTAAAAGGGATCATGAGACCAAAAAGTTTGAGAACTGCTGATCTAAAGCAAGCTTCAGTTTGAAAACACTGATTTAAACTGAATCACTGTATACACACGCACATACAAATCTCTTTCTATAACCTATTGCCTGCAAGGCAAATGCAAACTGGTACCAAATATCTTCTAGAAGTTAGCTATGATTCTATTATTCCCTAAAAATAACTCTCTACTCTCAACCAGGAACTCTATTCTAAGTCATCTACACATATAATGTTCACTTCTGCCTTTGAGTCTTATTTCATATTCTATTCCTGAAATATCCTTAAGCCTATTTCTCAACCAGGAACTCTATTCTAAGTCATCTACACATATAAAGTTCACTTCTGCCTTTGAGTCTTATTTCATATTCTATTCCTGAAATATCCTTAAGCCTATTTTCTGCCAACATAAATTCTATCTATCTACATGGACATCTGTAATATTTTTGTTCCACACTATGTCCTTTCTTCTTTGGAACTGACCCTTCAGGACTCCTTAAATTCATGTGCAAATGCAAATTATGTTCCCTTAACTTTTCAAAGCCCTTTCACAGGCCTGATGATCCACAGTACCCTGTCCCTTTGCCACAACTATCACTGAAGTGTGCTGAATACATGAGAAGGATCAACCCAAGAGCTGCCCAGGGAGATATATCAATGCTAGGGGAAGAGGAAGTCATGTTTTTTTCTCTGAAATTGCTCACTATTAGAAAGGCAATGAGGGGGCCGGCCCGGTGGCGCATTGCTATAGTGCGCCGCTTGGGAAGCACGGTGGCGCTCCCACCAAGGGTTCGGTTCCCACATACAGACCGGTTCCCGCTCACTGGCTGAGCGAGGTGCGGGGGCAGCGCCGAGGGTTGCGATCCCGTTGCTGGTCCCGGTCCGGTATGGGCGCGACACTGAGGGTTGTGATCCGTTGCCGGCCACGAAAAAAAAAAAAAAGACATAACTCAATGTTCTCAGAATTAGCACTTTTTAATTAACCAAACAGTGTACTAGAATTATAGAGGTGAAAAAAAACTAGTTAAAATGACATAAGTAGTAACACATGAATCTCAATATCTCTTGGTCCATCAGTCGTGATAGAAGTTTATTATCATTTAAAATACCACATACATTTTTTTTTAAAGAGAGAACATTTAGAGCCCACTCACTATATCATGTTGGTTTGTTTTACAAATATAATTATAGCCATATTTTGGGGTCAATTTTCCCCAATGAAAGAAAAACACTTTTTTTATACAACCATGTGAAGCATTTAATATGTATGCAGTAACATTTTAATCAAATATATTTTATACAGTACGTTATGTACAGTAATACACATAATTTTACATGTGGTAGATATTACTTTTGCATTATATATACCTTGTGTGTCATTTGAATTGCTTTTTGAATTATAGCCATGTATACGAAGACAACCCATGCCTCAGTAAGAAGTAGAGTATAAAATTATTTAAACTCTCATTCAGGAAATATTACAAGTTTAAATGAAGTAAGAGAAATAGATAACGTTAATGCAAAAGAATTTCTCTATTCAGCATAAATATTACACAGCTTGAAAGTAACATAATCCTGTCCACAGCATTAAGCACACTTTCCCTCTTCTGACCTATTTTGCAGAATCTAAGTCAGGCTATGAAATTTATCTGTCACTTCAACCCTGTTATCTTTTTAAAAACCAAAAGAAGTGTGCATTTATGATGCTTCCTTAACTCACATTGCTTCATAAATCTGCTTCCTTAAAAAACGTCATATCATAAATGAGCATGCAAAGCATATATTACCTTATTCGAAAAAAGTTCAATCATTAAAAATGAGGCATTTCTTCTATTAGTATTTTCAAAGTGTTAATATAGTAGCAGATCTGAAACAAAGGAAACACCTAACAGAGGAAAGCTATATATCCTCTCTCCTGTTGGGATCATTCTTAAAAAATCACAGCATGTTGATGACCTTACTGAAGTGACCAAGCTATTTTCTCAACTAAACCGTCGCCTTCAGGGGGCAATATATTTTTCTACTGGTACTATAATAACCTAAACATTTTTAAGTGCTTTATAAATGTTCAAAGAAATATGTGTTCTTTTTAAACAAATTAGAAAAAAAATATGTACAAAAACCCCATTACCTGTAATTCTGCTGCCTAGAGGAAAACATCATTAACATTTTGATACATATCCTTCTGGAGACTGTATCATGGAAATGGATATTTAACATATTCATATTATAAAGAGATTAGTTTTTAAATGAAATGATGCTTTTAAATATTCCATAGCATGCTTTATTCATTGGTTAATAGTAACAAATGTATTTTTAGCAACAATATAAATTCATATTATCTGCATCAATGTTTTTAATGACTACACAATATGCTATTAATGTCCACACCATAACCATAATTCAGTTAAATATATTTTGCTGGATGTCTAGTGTCTAATTATCTGCATCAATGTTTTTAATGACTACACAATATGGTATTAATGTCCACACCATAACCATAATTCAGTTAAATATATTTTGCTGGATGTCTAGTGTCTTTGCTTATATTTTTGATATTATAAAAACCATTGACATAAATATCTGATTACTATAACTTGCACATGCTTCTGATTGTTTTGAGAAAATTGCTTGGCTGACATAAGCAATTTCACATAAGTATTTATTACCTGAATGATCAGATAGATGAATAAAGTAATAAGTGTGGATTTTAAAAATATCAGTTAAAGGGGCATGTTTACTTGACATTTGGATCTTCAGTCAAGTCACTGCATACATTGTTGTGATTTTCGTTATGAATTATGATAAAGAGAAAATATTTAACATAATTATTAAAATGACTTTTACCCCTGCATGCTTCCTTAATATGTGTGACGTTGTGGGACAACAAGTAATACTCTGTGTGAGATAATATACCCAAACAAAGTTCTGATAAAGTAGAAAAACAATATCACTGTTTTTAAAAGTAGTATACATTTTGACATCACGCCACAATTTTCATTTTTTCTGTCACATAGAGTATATAGAATTACACAAAAAAAAATATTTCCAGGATAATTCAAATGTCCCATACTCTTCTCTAGAGTTTTCTAGATTTGACTTAATAAGTATCTATTGAGCATTTATATCTGACATTAAGCAAGTCATTGTGGAGAATATTAAAAAGCTTAATATAGATAAAAACCCATAAACTTATATGGTCATCATATGTTATCTGGTGACCAAAAAGATAAGAGTTTTCCTCTCCATTATCAGCAAAGGCTATGTGGTTCATTCTCCAGCTGAGATAAATAGATGCAATATTTACGCCAGCTGGAAGGAAGACAGAAATTCCTCATCCATGGGAGATATGTCAGCACCTTCATCCCTATTTTCAGCATAGTATTCTCCTTGTTCAACAAACACCTTGGAAACTTGCCAGTTTTCAGGTATTCTCATCTTGGGATACTGGCCAGTTGTACATAATGAAACCAGAACAGAAGGCCAGATATGCAATATATAAAAGTAAGAATTATTTTCCTTTGTATTGCCTTATCACAATAGTAGAGGATGAAATTTATATTTTCAGTTAAAAGTTATCATAGGCTGACAAAATTTATAAAAGTTCAATTGATTTTTTAAAAAACGATACGCTTCCTATAAACAAAATCATGCACCAAGACACACAATGTTGTATATCTATAAAACCCCATAGATTCTCACTGAGCACATTGCACAGGCTCTCACATGGAAGGGATTCTATTTATGCCATGAGAAGCTACTCAGTAAATCGCCAATATATTCAATGACATTTTCTTATATTACTTATATTACTTCCCTATCAACCTTAAATACTCTTTTTCCTGAAAGAGGGTTGAAGCATACACACTGGTTTCAAGCATCTGTTTGTTTTGACTTTTACAAAAGTTCCACCATGATTGGGAGCCAAATATTTTAAGCAAATATCCTATTTGTCCTTTGGAAATAATACAGGGAAATTGCTAAATGGAAGAGAAGTGTGAGAGAGCCAACAACACAAATAAGCCAAATATGTTGAAGCTATTTTTGCAAATGACTCTGTTCCCTATTGGTGGTATGGTGTTACTAGAGTAGAGGTTCATTAAGTTAGGAAATGTCTGGTTAAAATTCAGAAATGTTGGTTTCTATAATCTGTAGAGGAGCTTTCTTTACTTTTCATCATTTTGAATAAGTGATAAATATTAATTGATTAGGAATAGTGGTGGTAACTATGATGGTAATGAGCATCATTGTAAGATGTTAATCATATAGTAAAACCAACTTTTTTAATGAAGCAAATTTAGAAGATGGGAGTAAATAAATGCACATGAACATTTTTTCTCTATTCAGTCAAAAAGATCCATTGATGCTAACGTAATATGTTAAGTATTACAATACTACTGAACACTAAGGTCACTATGTGATAAGGGACATTCGTTAAAACTATTGTCCCAAAGAGCATTCCTGCATTTTGCTATAAATATATTTATTTTAATTGAGACAATATTTTCTGCACTTTTGTTCTGTAGGTTTCCATCCAGAAAGATTACCTGTGTGTGTGTTTTAAATTTTGGTTTCTATTTTTGTCATTTGTCCATTGACAATGAGCTTATTCAAAAATTCTTAACCAAAAGAACAGTCTGCTAAAGAAAATTCCTTTGCATTACAATGTCTTGGACAGCTTTAGACTCAGAAATGAGAAAAGAAAATGATAACCACCAGCAAAGGAATTCCAGAGTTGAGTATTGATTTTTCTCCCAGTGGCAGGCCCATAGCCTAATAATTATTTGGGTAAAAGATGAATGTGTGTGTGTGCGTGCATACATGTGTAATCTACATGGCGAGAGGATTAAAGATTTCTAACAATGTTTCAACAGTATTAATAGCAATGAATCCATGGGCCGGCCCGTGGCTCACTCGGGAGAGTGTGGTGCTGA